>NW_008331547.1:782854-802619 GCF_000622305.1 Nannospalax galili
TTAAGGTAAAAGAAACAACTCAAAAATCCACAAAGGGAAGCTGTAATATACAGCCATTCACAGCTGTGCCTAAAACTTATTCAGAAACACGATTCTGAAAAAGGGGCCAGTCACAAAAGACTGTCTACAAAACGCAGTATTTTTATAAAGTTCAACTGTAAGCAAATCTTATACTTACAAAGCTTATTTTCGAAACCTGGTCTATAAAGCATAATGTGTATTTAAAGGTAAAAGCATTTGGATTTAGTGGCATCCACAGGACGTCGAGGAGCCATGATGTATTGGAATTGAATTCATAGGTATATATTTACTGTTCTGAATATGATATAGTACAAAGGATAATTGTGCATTTGTGTGTATTGAATATAACAACTTTTACATCTTCTCTTCAAGCAAAGGGAGAAAAAGACCTAAGAAAAATGAAGGTAAGCAGAAAATGAGAGCAAATATTGTGGGATGTATTCCAGTGACCTGAATGGTGGCGCCAAGGGGCGGCTTGGGATATAACTGGTGACAGGCAAAGAAATGCAGTGACGTCAGTAAATTTGAGTAACTGACAGAAAATTAACTATTTGTTAATATTAAAAAGGCAAATGCCAAAATAAAATTAAAAGGGGTTATTTTATTACATAGTAAGTTGTGTGGAGGTCCTTTCCCTAGTCAGAAAGAATACATAGGAAAAATTAGATTGATTAGAAAATTTTATAGTTAAAAAACAAAATTGAAAATTGAATAGCTCCGTGGTTTCTCTTTATCAAGGACTCACCACTAATACTCATTAAAACATGTTTTAAAATACCAATGAAACAATACACCTAGAGTGGTTGAACATGGCTGCTAAGACCAGAAAAACAGCCAGTATCACAAGACTCTGGAGGGAGGGAGTCGGCATCACCAATAAGTAATTCTTGCCAGGGAAAGAGAGAGGGAGAGAAAGAGAACATGAGCCGAATCAGACTCTAGGCCGGTGCTCAACAACAGAACTGCCCGTGCAAGACCCTGCAGTCACGGTGTCTATGCACATGTGGCTACTCAGCTTCCAAAATTTGCTAGGGCCACTAAGGAAGTGGATTTGCAAGCTGATTTGTTTTTACCTCACTCAAAATTGTCACATGGGGCCAGTGGGCATTTCATTGAGCAAAGCTTGGCATCTCACTGCCAGTTTATAGAACATACAGAGAATAAAAGACTGTGATACAATTAGCAACCCCCCCAAATAGAATATTCTCCAGCATGTTTTCTTCAACAAGAAAACTGAAAAAGTGGGGAAAGGGACAGGGTCCGTGCAGATGAATCAGTCTTTTATAAAAGACACCTCAACCAACTGCAAAGATCCATACTCAAGGAAAGATACAAAAGGACCAACACAATCACAGAAATTTGAAAGCTGGGTATTTGCTAGTAGTAAAGAAGGACTGTGGGAGCTGGAGAGATAATGGCTCAGTGGTTAAGAGCACTGGCTGCTCTTGCAGAAGACCCGGGTTCAAATCCCAGCATCCACATGGCAGCTAACAACCATCTGTAACTCCAGTTCCAGGGGATCTGACACCCTCTTTGGACCTATGTGAGCACTGCACAACACGGGTGCATTCACATACATGCGGGCCATACATGCGTACACTTAATATAAAAATAATAAATAAAATAGTTTTTTTTTAAAAAAAGAATGACTGTTACATTTTAAATGCAATGGTATTTTTCATGTTTCTAAAAAGTAGACATTTATTCCAAAGGTGCATGTTTAAATATTTAAGATGAATGGCATGCTGTTTAGGATTTGTTTGTGATAGTCCATATGTAGAAAGTAGAGGTGTGTATACATGAAACTAGATGTACCATCAATCAGTCATGGCTGGGGAAAGCACAGGAAGAGTTCCTGTGCTAGAGCATGATTCGATAATTACATCATAAAGTAGATCCTTTTATTCAGAGACTTCACTTTCTGGAACATTTCCTTGAAGCATACTACAAATCTGTAAACAAACATGGTGACTGACATTATATTTAATTTGTAGAGTAATTCAAGTTGGTAATGGTTTATTTCAGCATTGTTTGCAAAAGCAAAAAGAAAGTAAAGCAATTGGGAATTGTATGCAGGATGCATCCCATAATCGTACATTCTTTAGCCATTCAAAAAACAAATTAGGGGTTGGAGGGATGACTCAGGGGTTAAGAGCACTGGCTGCCTGTAAAGAGGACCTGAGTTGGGTTCCCATCACCCACAAGGTGGCTAACAACCACATGTAACTCCAGTTCCAGGGGAGCCAATGCCCTCTTTTGGTCTTCGTGGACTCCTGTAGACATGTGGTACATATAAACTCACACAGGCAAGCACACAACAGAAATAAAATAAATACGTCTTTTTCTAAATGAACAAATTAGGTCTACAGATGGGCTACATTTTAGTTATCTCTATTAAGTGGGGGACAAAAAGAAGTAGCAATTTATATGTGCACATATATATATGCGCTAAAAATCTTGCAGTATGTATGCAAAAACATATGAACAGATAATGCTATATGAACTTTGAGAAATAGAAGAAACAATATATATTCATACTATGTACAATTAGAGGCTAGAAATTTCTTTTCCTTTATTTAAATTTTATTTATTATTTTTATTTTATGTGTATGAGTGTATTGCCTGCATGTAGGTAAGTGCACCCATGTCATGCAATGCCTGCGGAGGACAAAAGAGGCTATCGGATCCCCTGGAACTGGAGTTCTGGGATTCGAACCTGGGTCTTCTGCAAGAACAACCAGTGTTCTTAACTACTGAGCCATCTCTCCAGCCCCGAGTTTAAAAATTTCTTAAGAGAGACAGGTGATTTTAGTATTATTTCATGTCTATAATTGTAATAAAAACCACAGTGACATCAAAATTAATGATGAAACACTGAAGTCATAAAATAAGTACAAGATTATATTGTAAGTGCTTTAATTCAACATTATAATAAAAGTCTTAGCCAATGAAATAAAGTAAAAATAGTAACAACAATAATAATAAAGAGCTAGAAATGAAAAACTTTAAACTGTCCACCTTGATATAAATTATATCCACAACACATGCAGATAATCTAAAATTTAATGGAGTTTAATAAAAGTTAATTAGGTTTTTGAGTACATTAAGAATCCAAGAGTATTGTTATAAATTATTAAAATCACTCAGAACATGTAACAGGAGAGTCAGGAGTGGTAGATCATGATTACTATGATCCTAGCACTCAGAAGGCTGAGGCAGGAGGTTTGCCATGAGTTTGAGGGGATCCTGGAAAAACACGGTAAGTTCCAAGTTCGTCTGAGCTACATTGTGAGACCCTGTCTCAAAAAACAAAAGAAAAATAAAGAAAATACGATTGGAAAAAAATTAACTTATTAACAACAGGAATGCACAGCATAAGCTTTTCAGAAATTGAACAAAGGATTATAAAGTTATTCTGTTAAAAATGAAGGAAAATTATGATAAACAGATTTGTGTTCAAATTTATCTAAAAATTAAATTCAATACTAATTTTAAAACAACAGCATTCTAGGTCAGATTCAGTGGCACATGTCTGTAATCCCAGCACTTGGAAGACAGAGGCAAGAGGTTACTTAGTGAGTTCAAGGCCAGCCTCAACTACGTAGTGAGTTCAAGACCAGCCTATCTCAAAAACAAAAGCAAAAACAAAAGTAACAAAACTATATAGCATGTTGTTTAGGGAATATGACAGGCCCAGTTTAACATGTACAGAATCAAAAAAACCAAGAGTAATCAAGAAAACTCCAACAAGCAAACTTCTGGGGAGGCTGAGCCACAGGGAAAGAGATTCTTCACATGAAGTCGCAGTCACTGGAACCAGCGAATACAGGCGTGACAACCAGCCCATGGAACAGAACCATGTTTCCAACAAAGACTCACAAGCACTCAGAAGTAGCTGGATCTCCCTCTCCTCCTATAACCCCAGCACTGGGGAGGTAAAGACAGGAGGCTGGTGAGTCGGAAGCCAGCACAGACTACACAGAAGACACATGCGCACTGAACTCAAGGCTATGGAACTGTCAGCACAGGCTGGGAAGAAGATTTAGGGAGTAAAAGCACGTGCCACACAATCCTGACCACCTGAGTTTATCCCTTGATGCCGCAGCTCCAGCCACTAATCCAGCCCCAGCACAGCTACAGGGAAACGGGAGACTGAGCCAGCACAGCTACAGAAACCACAGCTAGGACTCTGCCTCGAAAACAAGGTAGAAGGAAAAAAACAGACTCCTGAAAGCTTGCCTTCTGACCTCCTCACATACACAGTGGCACACGCACACCCACACACACAAATAAGTATCTTTTTAAAAAGAGTGTTGCTTCAAAGCCTGATATCAAGTGCTTGGGACCACATGCAAATGCCCATATACAGAAGGGAAACCTCCGTACGCATCTTTGTGAACTAGATGATGATGGGGCATTGCTATGAGCATCAAGAGCCCTGAATTTAAAGTCAAACACATAGGTAAGGACAGCGCCCCCAAAAAACCTCAGCTCTGTGTGCATCTGAGCTCTACACTTACTCCATCTCAAATATGTTCCTTAGTTTCTTTGTGCCTCAGCATCCCCATGGGTAAAATGCGGATAATAATAGCACCTCCCTCCGAGGACTAATGTGAACATTTAAAATTTTAATATGTGTAAAGCACTTAGAAAAGTTCTCAGAAAGCACTAAGTGCTCAATAAACTCGGGCTGTTATTATTACCAGCTCTCTAACTGAATGCCTCTGGGCCTAAGTTCTTGAAATCCCTGAGTCTCTGCCTCCTTCTTTTTAAAACATAATATTCCTGTCTTCATAACATGCTGGATGGTTTGTGGAAGAAAATAAAAGGAAAAATGGCTCTGTAAATTGCCAGTGTTATAGCAAGAGCAGTTAGAGAACTAAGTTCCTCGTATTTCAAAGAATCCAGAGCTCCCTTTTCTTGTGGAAATTGGTATTAGTTAACTCCCTGGGCTGCTGAGAACCTCATGCAGAAATTTTCTTGCACAAAATTAGCTCCTCTGTGTTCATACTAAGTAATTAAAGGGAATTTTCTTTGGAAATCTAGCACATGAATCAGCTGGGTACAGCAGATGGATGCCCAACCATTAGAATTGTCTGAAACATTAGTTAAGCTTTAGAAAAATAGGAGGCCATGCAAGCGGAGAGATACAGGTCACCGGTCCAGAGCATCTGGTAGTGTGTCTTCTCGCTGTCCCTCGTTATTTTTTTAAATCTAGTAAACTCGGGCAATTATTTTTATCCTTCCCTGCAAGTTCCTCTCAGAATAGGAGAAAATATGATATGCTAACACTTATTAGTGGAGAGCTGCAAGTTTTCAAAAGCAAAATTACAGGACACAAATCTATGAAAGGGAAATGGGTCATTTTAAAGTCAGTTTCCTGGATCTTTGTCTGGCTTTGGTATCAGGGTAACACTGGCTTTTAAAAAAAAACAAAACAACAAAAAAAAACACACGCTTTAGAAGTGCTTCTTCCTTTTGTGTTTTACAGAATGAATTTCAGGAGTACTGGTGTTAGTTCTTTGACGATCTGGTAGAAGTCTACACTGTATCCATCTGGTCCTGGGCTGGGAGATTTTAAAAAGATATTTTTATTTTATGTGTATGAGTGTTATGCCTACATGTAAGTGCCCCCGTGTCATGCAGTGCCCATGGCGGTCAGAAGAGGGCATAGGATCCCCTGTTACAGATGGCTGTTAGCCATCATGTGCATGCTAGGAATCGAACCCAGGTCCTCTGAAGAACTGAAAATGTTCTTAACCACTGAGTCATCTCTCCAGTCCCCAGGTTGGGAGATTTTTAATTATGGCTTCTACCTCATTGGTTATTATGGATCACTTTGAATTGTTACCTTGTGTTGGTTTAGTTTTTGTAGGTCAAACATACATATCTACATGTTCATCTATTTCTTTTAGATTTTCCAGCTAATAGAGTATAGGGGTTTTTTTTAATGTATTCATTTTTATTTCATGTGTAGTACTGTCTTACCTGAATGTATGTAAGTGAGCCTATGTCATGCAATTTCTAAGGTGGCCAGAAGACAGCATTGGATCCCCTGGAACTGGAGCTATGGATGGTTGTTAGTCACTATGTGGGTGCTGAGAACCAAACGGGCCATCTGTAAGAGCAGCCAGTGCTTTTAACTGTTGACCCATGTCTCCAGTCCCATGAACATAGGTTTTTTAAGTATGTTCTTTTGATTCTTTGAATTTCTTCAGTATCTGTTGTAACATTTCTCTTTTCATCTCTGACTTTATTAATTTAGGTCCTCTCTCTCTCTTTTGCTTAATTTGGTCAAAGTTTGTCAACCTTACTCATCTTCTTGAACCAACTCTGCATTTCAATGACTCTTTGCAATGTTTTATTCATTTCTCTTTTATTAATTTCAGCCCTGATTTTAATTTTTTTTTTTTTACCTGTTATTTGTTTTTGTTTTCTAAGGCCGTCGGGTACACCATTAAGTTATTAACAAGAAATGTCTCTACTTTTCTAAGGTAGGAACTTAGTGCTATAAACTTTATTCTAAGGACCGCCCTCACTGTGTATAGTATGTCCTTTTCAATCAATTATAGAAATTTCTCAATTTCCATCCTGATTTCCCCCTTGGCTCAATTTTCATTCAGCAATGTATCGTTTACTTTCCGTGAGTTTGTGTATTTTTTTCCCACTTCAATTGTTGATGTCTATGTTTATTCTTTTATGGTCAGATAGGATACAGGATGTTATTTCAATTTTATTAAATTTGTTGAGACTTGCTTTGTGTCCTAATATATGGCTGGTCAATTTTGGAGAAAGTTTCATGGACTGCTGGTGTTTGGGTGGAATGTTCTATAGACGCCTGTTAGGGCCATTTGATTTATGGTGTAATTTAACTCCAGGATTTCTCTGTTTAGTTTTTGTCTGGATGACCTGTCTATTGATGAGAGTGGGCTTCTGAAGTCTCCCACAATCACCGTGTTAGAGTCAATCTGTGATTTTGGATCTAAGAGTGTTTCTTTCATAAAATTGAGTACACGTGTGTTTGGATCATATATGATCAGTATTGTAACATTTTGGCGGATTTTCCCTTTATTGAGTATGAAATGTCCTTCCCTCTCTTCTGACTAGTTTTGGTTTGAAGTCTATTTTCTCAGCTATCAGAGCAGCGGTACCTGCAGTTTGTCAGCTCTGTCTGTCTGGAGTACCTTTGCCATCCTTTCACCGTGAGGTGGTGTTGATTGCTGATAGTGTTTCTCGAAGGCAGCAAAAAGATGGATCCTATTTTCTAATCTAACTTTTAGTCTGTCTCTTTATTGGGGAACTGAGGTCATTAACATTGAGAGTTATTACTGACCAATGATGTACCAATACCTGTTATTCTGTGGTGGTCCTGTTTTCTTTGTCCTCTTCTGGTTAACTGTTCTGGAGTTGTTGATGTTTGTTTTTGAGACAGGGTCTCACTCTGTAGGACTGGCCTGGAGCTCTTGGTGAGTCTCCTACCTCAGTCTCCTGAGTGCTGCGATTATAGGCATGCACCACCATCCCCGGCTCGAATCAAAGCTTTTGTCCCTCACAATTTTCCGTACATTTCTTTCATCTTTTTTGTGTGTCTTTTTGAGACAGGATCTCCCTGTAGCCCCAGATGGCTTAGAACTCACTATGTAGACCAGGCTGGTCTCAATCTCAGAGAGATCTGCCTGCCTCTTCCTCCTGAGGGATGGAGTGCGGGGGTTAGAGGCACGCACCACCACGCCCACTCTCTTTCACTCTTTGGGAACTATTAGCTCAATCCACCTAACCAATGGTAACAAGAAGGAAAAAGAAATATTGGCCTGGCTTGTCTGTCTGCATTCAGGCTGCTCTGACAGGTGTAGGAAGAAGTGAGCCACAGCTGAAAATGAGGCCAGAAACCATTTGTGAGTCAAAAGATGCTTAAGGAGCAACAGAAGCAAAGCAGCTCATAGGAGCGTCTGCGCGGTGCTCAGAAATCCAGCCAGCGGTCACTTCTTGATTGATATATGGAGACGTGACATGAAAGTCAAATTCAGATAAATGTACTAATGCTGTATATTTTTAGTCTGACAGATACACACTAGTGTTCTGGATTGAATTCTTACATTAAAAGACTACAAATGTCTCCACAAGGGAGGGGACACCGGGGAGATATCCAGCCCGAGACGCCATCTGCAAGAGGGACCCGGGCTCTACGAGGAGGTGAGGAAGAGAACTTGACCTCTAGCAGCGGACCTGACCTTGAGTAGGTGCATTCAAGGGCAACCAAGAATGTGGCCCAACAGGAAATCGTGAACTTACTTAAAAATTCTATTAATCCTTTTTTTAATTGGTAACTGGATTGCACAGTTCTCAAGGATGAACTTTATAGATGACAGTGAGTCATAATGTCAGAATGTGGCACGCCCCCACGAGGGCACCTAGGAAAGGATGCTGAGGGTGATACGTCCAGCAAAGCCATTTCATTTCTATGAGACCAGGGCTTTACTCCTCAGCATGTCAGTTCCAGGTTAGCTGAACGTCTAATGTGAATGAAAAGACGACAAAGTTTCCAGAAAAAGAACATAGGAGACACACTGCGTCGTTTGGAGAGTTTTTAAAGAACTGTCCTTAGAATACAAATGACTGCGAATGAAAAGGCTGATGAATCTGACATGAAAACTGAAACGTGCTCATCAAGCGGATTCCCTGTGGAAGGGCAAAGGCACGGCACAGAGTGGGCCGAGGTTGTCGAACCCACGCAGCACAGACGACGCGTTTCTAGAGCAACACAGAACTCTCAGATGTCAAAAAGAAAATGCAGTAAAGATAGGCAAGAAACGTGAAGAGGCTCTTCAAAGTGGCAGCCAGAAATGTCTATGAAGCATAAGAAAAATGAATGCATCATGAGAGGCCCTGAGGCACGCGGAGCGGGGGGGCGGGGTGGCAGGGGCACACGTCAATGGGAAATGTTCCCCACTGGCTTATGTATTTAAACACTTGGTCAACAGCTGGGGTGCTGTTAGGAGGCTGTGGAACTTTGACGAGCTGTGGCCTAATTGGAAGTAGGTTGTAGGAATGACTTTTATTACTGGACATAATCTGGACTGATGACTTTTAGTAATCCCAGCAAAACCATGTGCTCCTGGGTCTGTGACCTTGGCACCTGACCTTTCTTCCTAGGCAACATCAATTTTATTCTTTGCCCGAAAAGGGAGGGAGGGAGGGAGGGACGGAGGGACAGAGGAAGGAAAGGCTGGCTTGAGAATTAACATATCAAGGCACTGAAAGGCACTGGTCCAATCTCATGAATGTAGTGGAGAATGGGATGGACCACTGATCTAGATGAATGAAATACTCTAGAACTAGGGACGAAAAAGCCTGATGGTCTGTTGAGATCAGGGTGGAGCCAAGCTTGTACTTCCCCAGATGAAGCTGGAGGGTAGGCCCAACTCAGAACACAACTCCAGGGACAGAGTCCCAACAAGACAGTTCCATCAGCACAGTTCCAGGAAACAGACGGTTCCAAGAGAACTCCCAGGGAGCGAGTGTCCCTGAGTTCAGGCCCACTCTTAACAACTGATTTTAAGAGTCAGGCTTTTATATATTTAGGTAATTCTAATGGTGTAGTGCCTAGCTAGGGGCAGACCTTGAGTTTTGTTTTGTTTTTAAGATTCATTTTCTTTTTATTATGTGTGTTTCTGAGTGTGTGGGTGTCTGTGGAGACCTGAGGAAGGTGTTGGATCCCCTAGAACTGGAGTTACAGGTGGCTGTGAGCCTCTGGAGTGTGGGGAACTGAACTCCAGTCCTCAGGAGCATGGACTCTTAACTGCTGCGCCCTCTGTTCAGCCTTGAAGCTTTACAGCTTCCACGGAAATGTGAGGAGTTGCAGCCCAGAGCTCCTGCCGCCAGGAGCTCTGCCATGCCTTCCTACCCAGAATGGACCGATTCTCCCCAAACTGAGTCAAAAAGAGCTCTTCCCTTAGGAAGGAAAACTGTCAATACATGTGCATCAACAGATTTGCATGTGAGTATTTGTAGCAACAAGAGACCCTGAAAACAACCCATGGCCACTGACAATGGGGTAGACAAAGTGTCCACATCGCTGTAATTAGATTTTAGGTGGCATAGTCCTAGCTTTTTGGTCACTGAAAAAATACTTGACATACGCAGTTTGAAGGACAGATTCTTCTGGGCTCAAGGTTGAAGCCTGTCACTGGCAGAAGACACTGCTTTCGGCTGAGGAAAAGCATCAGGGCAACCCAAATGGAGGGAAATAGAGAGGGACAGGCAGTGGAGACACTGCTCCCAAGGCGTGCCCAGGGCCCTTGCTTCCCCACCTAGGTACACAGCCTCATGTTTCTAGCACCTCCAAATGCTGTCATATAATGAATTCATCAATAAGTGAATTCATTCATGAAGTCAGAACCCTCGTGCTCCCATCATTCCCCAAAAGCCCATTGGCTGACAACCAAGCTCCCAGAACAGGAGCCTGTGGGGGACATTTCACACTCCAACTCTAGCATATGGCAACCAGATTAAAGTGCAACGTGCTAGTCAGGACAAAAAAAAAATAAAAAAGGACAGACTCAAAAGAATATTAATACATGGATTAATTAATAAAGGACTCCCTTTATTAGAATTCAAAATCTGGCAGAACTAAGAGGTTTAAGGGCATTTTAGAATTCAGAATCCACCTGTTTGATCTCAGATTAAAAGGAAAATGAACGCTCCATTCAGGTGGTCTGTTGCATCCTTGTCTGTCATGGTGAAGGAGCATTCAACGACAGGGGAATGTAAATCACCGTATAACTGGTATGGATAGTGAAATACTACACAGCATTGAAAAGGACACTAAGGAACAGCCAATTACCTACGTAAGTCTCTCAGCGTCTGTCTCTCTTTTCCCCAGTCTCTCTCCAAGAGCAACTTAGAATGGGAGCAAATGAAGACCACAGAGAAGTCAGCATTCTGCTATTGTCACAAACACTGGAGAAAAATCAACTTAGGATCTTTCGGATCACAGTTCTGGAGGCTTTGGTCTAGCAAGTTGGCTGGACCTAACTCCTCCCACTGGGGCCTGGTTCCACCAAATCCCAAAGTTCCATATGCTGGGAATTATGATCATGTGTGTTTAACACATGGGCTTTTGAGGCACATTTACCCAAACACCAGCACAGTATCTCTTCCTTCATGTTACTATAAAATGCTTTGATCTGCCTTCCTTACATCTGGGACGGGAGTGGACAAATTCCCATCTGTTTCAGTTACAGGAAATGCACGTCACCACAGAGGATATGAGATCACTGAACTCCTAACTGACCTACCTGGGTTTGACTGTGCTTTCAAAGTCCCCTTCAACAAGATCTTAGCTTGTTTAAGGGCAGAAAAATGTAAGAAACTGACATCCTGACTCAGAAATCCTAAGGAATACAGTGTGTGTGTGTGTGTATGTGTGTGTGTTCATATGAATTCAGGTACGTGTTCATATGAATTCAGGTACGTGTTCATATGAATGCAGGTGCGTGTGTGTAGGTGTATGTGCACGTGCATATGAATTCTGCAGGTGCTGGGGGAGCACAGGACCACCTCAGGCATTCTTCCTCAGGTGCTGCCCATCTTGTTTGAGACAGAATCTCTCACTGGCCCTGGAAGGCACCACACAGGCCAGGCCTGTCTGTCTGTCTGTGCTTCCCCGGCACTGGGAGGAACGCAAACACAGACAATCACCCCTGGCTTTTAATGTGCGTCTGAGGATCAAACTCAGGGTCTACCAATTAAATGATCTCCCCAGCTCCAGGAATACAGTCTTAAATTTCCCTACCTCAAGGTCTAAAGAGGAAAAGAGTCTATGTTCTTCAGCAGGTGGGTCTGGAACTGAGCACTGGCAAACGAGACCATGGGGAGGGGTGTGGTTATAATTAGTGAAAAGAACACCGTACAAACACAAGAGTCTCTGTTAGAGTCTACTGGGTGGGTTATAAAAGAATATCAACCCTCGTTCTAACTCATGAAGCTTAGAAATTTATTTACCAGATACATGATACAATTAAATCCAACAGAAAGATGACTGTGAACCATACATTCATAATAATTACCACAACCCCTCTTTTTTTAAAAAAAAAACTCTGACCCATCAGGGGCTGTAAGGCCAGGAACTATTTCTCAAATTCCTTGGCCAACAGGATTCTAAGTGAAGGTTCTTTGGAAGAGAAACACGTGGATGAAACTGGGAGCTGGTGGGTGGGACACATGCGGTATACTCTGGCTACAAGGGGCAGTCTTACCACATGGGCATCTGCATAGGAGTAACCAGAGCTGGGCACAGGAGCACTCATTCTTCTCTGGCAGTCAGAACCCCTCAAAGTGCCTGACCTGGGTTCACACCACTTCCTTTGCCCCTCCTGTCCTTTTAGGGATTGTATCCAAATTCCCCACATTCAATCTCTCTCTGCTTGACATACACAGACCCAGGTTCCTTGACTGACCCATGACTCGGGAGTTACCAGGCACAGAATCTGTCCATGGAATCCCTTTCAGAAATAGGTTAAATCTTCCTAGTTCTCTAATTCTTCACCACTTCCTTTTAGCATTTTTTTCTCATTATGATGAGTTTCCTCTGTTAATTAGCACAACTGTAAAACACAGTAACAGAAAAGTCAGTATTTCTATCTCTGGCATGTGACAGAGATGCATACTGTCTTGGATTAGTTTTTAGCCTTGAGGTAAAAAAATGACATATTAAGTACAGCCTGATGCTCCCTGAGTTGAAGACAGTTATATAATCTCTGGAGGATTACCCAGGCTTTGAATTAAGCCTATGAAAATCAAAACTGTGTGTATGTATATGTGCCTTTTAATTTTCCTGTCCTTTAAAACCATGTGGAGCTCCTGAATAGCATGAAAATGCCTATGGTCCCCATGTCTTTAACAGAGGAGATGGACACAGCCATGCTTGATGCTCCCTTAGAACAGGTCAGACTCTAGTTTCTGGGTCAGGTAAGATTAAATATACTTTGCCCATCGCTCCATTAAGAAGAACTATAAAGGCTGAACAGATGGAACTGGACAGCTACTCAAGACTCTGAAAAGTGAGCAGCTGACCAGAGAGGACCGCTGGGACCTAAGCTACGACCAGAAGTAGCAGGAGCCTCTGGGCAGAATCACTCCAGCTAGGACCCCAGAAACTACCACCGTGGGGTAAACAGAGCTCTCTAACCCCTCCGGCTCTGGCATGTTGAAAACAGAAGGAGCCTCTCGACACAGTGGAGAGTAGAAATTGATACTTTCATTCATTTTTACTTTTTTTTTTTTTTTTTTGAGACAAGTTCTCACTATGTGGCCCTGGCTAGCCTGAGACTCACTATGTAGATCAGGCTGGCCTCAAACTCAAAGAGATCCCCCCTGCCTCTGCCTCCTGAGTGCTGGATTCAGGGTCCTGCTTCAGTTCCTAGTTTCCTCTTTTTGGTTAGTCTCTCACAATATTGAGGGCAGTGACCAAGAATAGGGGTCAGCAAGAGTGAAAGCTTTGAAGGGAGCCAAGCCTGTCTTTCCATCTAATGGAAGGCCCATCAGGTCAATTTCTTTTGGTTTCTATCCTGCTGTGGAAACAAGGGGTAGAGTGGAACCTGAAGGGCTACAGAGGGAGCAGAAACAAGAGAAGACCATGGGGATGGGGTGGGGGAACAGCTCAGGGAAACCGCTGCATGGAGTTAGGATGCTAAGGATCATCACCACACCAGGAAGGTCTTATCAACCAGGATATAACACGGTACCAATGACTTTGAGGATGGAAAGGGCAGACCCCTGTACAGGTTGATTGAGAGATGGTACATGCTCAGAGAAAGGCCAAAGAGCACCCCAAAAACTACAAAGAAAATGAGCCAATGTAGGAAATACCCTCTTGAGATAAAAATATCCAGGGTAGATTCCAGACTTACTCAATACACTATGACAATGTCAGCTCATACAGGAAAAGTCAACAGGCATTCCATCATGGCAAAGAAGCAGGACTATGTCACTGTAACATTACGTTAAAATACACTGGTATATTACAAAAGCATTTTTATGCTATAAATGTTTGAACGAGAAATTACGACCAAAGCTGAAATAAAGTTTAAATTAGAAAGTATGGAATCTAGAGTCACAGGACTTGGAGAAGCCAAGCCTGTACAGACCTGGATGCCTCCTCCCCGGGGGCCAGCGCTCATAGTACTGGAAGAAGCTATGGAGGCTGCCGAGGGATAAAAGTTATCATCAGCCCTACAAGCTGTAAAGCCCAGAAAAACAGCAACAACAGGACCATCAAGATATCTCCAGTGGTACAACAGAGACATTGTATCGAGGTGCCAACCAACAGCTTTCCAATGACCTAAAGCCCATTCAATTGAAGGAATCTTGTGCCTGGTATATAAGCCCAGCCAAAAGAGTTCATAGGCCCTAGAGGGAAGGCTTGCCACTACCATATTACTACAGTAACACTGTTTCCAGCTGCCTTTAAATATTCACCCTAGGGGCTGGAGAGATGGCTCAGTGGTTAAGAGCACTGACTGCTGTTACAGAGGACCTGGGTTCAATTCCCAACACCCACATGGTGGCTACAAACCGTCCTTAACTCCAGTTCGAAGGGAATCCGAAGCCCTTTTCTGACCTCCACGACATTGCATGACATGGGTGCACTCACATACACGCAGACAATGCACTCATACACATAAAATAAAAATAATAAATAAAATAGAAAATAGGAAATAAATACTCACCCTATACCCTAAAGTGCAGTTGTCACATCTCATCAAAGAAACTTCTTTTTGCGGCAGATGGAGGCAACTAGAGAGATCTACAAGTAGCCAAAACGCAGACAATAAGTGACTGTGAGGCGCCTAGCCCCAAATGGGATGCCTTTTACACAACTGTCAGACCAAACGCTCAGGGAACCTTGTGGAAGACCAGGCAGAAGGTTGTAAAAGTTGGAGGGCCAGGATGAACGCTATACAATTGTTTCTTCCAGGAAAGAAAGGCAAGCTGCACCTATAAAATTCCGACAATTTCATGGTCATGTTCATGGCTACCTGGACGAAACATGCAAAGACCACACCGGTGAACATGCCAGTGTGGATGGAGGAAAATTTCACCAGGCGCCACCCTCTAGATGAAGAGCTACAAGCGGCCAAGAGCTGCTGAGGGAAGGGACAGCCTATTTGTTCAAAGGTCAAGATTCCAATCTTAAGTAGTCAGCAAATAAGGGCAGCACTAAAGGGACTCTGTACGATCTGTATTCATCATTCAAATGTATATGATGTATGTATAATAAATACACAAGAAGAGGTCATGAATTCAAGAGGGGTCTCTGGGGAGACACGGAGGAAGTAGAAATGGTGCAAATACACTGCACCCACATAGAAAGTCACAAATGAAAATGTCAGCAAAGAAACAGAAAATATAAAGATGAAACGGGTATAAAATCTTAAAAGTGAAGACGCCAGTAATCCAAACCTCACTGGAAGGACTCAGGAGCAGAGTGGAGATGCCGGAGGAAACAGGCTCTGGGGCTGAAGTGTATCAGTAGATTATTACCTGAGTTGAGAGTGACATGCTAGAGCTGCAGTAGTGAGGGGTCCAGAAACAGAAGGTCTAACATCGTGTCACTGAAGGAGACAGGTGACAGTATGCACAAAGAAATAACTCGACATTTTCTAAAGTTTGGCGAAAGATACAAATTCGGAGTTCATGAATCTGAGCACTTCCTAAACAGAGTTAAACCACACAAACCCACGATGAAACAAACTGCTCAGAACTACAAACTTTTCATCTGGAATGACAGAAAAGAAACAGTTCTAGAACTGGAAGGGTTAGGGTTACACAACAGTGTGATGTAACTAAAGCCACTGAACTGTGCTTTAAAACGGGAAAACGGGCTGCATAGACTGCTCAGCGGTTAACAGCACCTGCTGCTCTTTCCGAGGACTGGGGTTCGATTCTCAGCACCCATAACAGGCAGCTCACAGCCACTAGTAACTAGAGGGGATCCAATACCTTCTTCTGCCTCCTCTGGCACCTGCATTCATGTACACACACACACACACACACACACACACACACACGCACACACACACAGAGTAAATAATAAATAATAAAACAAAATCAAGGCAAAACAGTTTTACGCCATGTATATTTTCAATTTTAAAAACAATTTTCAAAGCAGCCACAGTAAAATGAAATCTTACACCGAAAGAAACAATAACGGAAATGATTGAGGATCTCTTATATAAACTACTGAGGCCAGAATGAAATAGCACAAAGTTTTTAAAAAATGATCAACACAGATTTTACATCCAGTGACGATCAATGAATAAAGGCTTGGAATAAAGATATTTCTAGATGAATGAAAACTGAAAGCTGTGTGGTAAGCAAAGTTGTAGTTATAGAATTGCTAAAGGAAACTCTTCAAACAGAGGAAAATGGCACCAGGAGGAGCCAGGAGCAACCACAGCCATATGAGAGGCACAAAACGAATCAACAGCTGGTAGCTGCCGCCGTAGCTCATACATCTAATGGTCAAGAGCAGAAAGTGCCCAATGTGATTATCAATGGATGAAGGGCCTTAACAACAGCAATGGGAAAGTAAGGGAGGGAAGAAGGGAAGAAATAATTAGGACACCTTGGTGGGCAAGGTGGGGCACACCTGAAGTCCAGTACTTGGGAGGCTGAAGCAGGATGATCAGAAATTCAAGATTACCTTGGCTATATAATGAGTTTGAGGCCAGCATGGACTACCGAGACCCTGTTTCAAAATATGAAAAGATAAGGGTTCTGGTAAGATGTAGGTAAGGGGTTTGTCACACAGACATGAAAACCTGAGTTTGATCCACATAAAAGTTGGGTGTGTCAATAAACACCTGTAATTACAGAGCTGAGAGGTAGAGACAGGAAGACTCCCTGGCCAGCTGGCCAGCCTGTCTAGCTGGATATAGGGGTTCTGGGGGTCAACAAGAGACCCTCTCCCAAAAAACTAAAGAACTAAAAAGATATCCAGTGTCAACTCCCGGGCTTCACAATGTGCACACACATGCACTCTCATACACACTAATTATAGAGCTTTGTAACTTTACAGCTCATGAAGCAATAGTTTAAAAATATACAGAGATGACTGAAAATCATAACAAATTAATTCATATGGGATGTTACAAATGTTCAAATAACCTACAATATGACAGGAATTTTAAAACAGACAATGTAGAAAGGAAGAAAAGAGGAGGGAGGGAGGGAGGGAGGGAAGGGAGGAAGGAAAAAGACAGTTAAGCTAAATCCAAACATAATCAAAAATTATACACACAGTGTAAATAAAATAGTGTCAGATTATATCTTTAAAAATGTAACTCAAAGCCAGGCATGGTGGCACATGCCTTTAGTCCCAGCACTTGGGAGGCGGATCTCTGTAAGTTCGAGGCCAGCCTGGTCCACATAGTGAGTTCCAGGCTAGCTGGGGCTACAGGGAGACCCTGCCTCAAAACAAAACAAAAAGGAAAAAAGAAGACAAAACTTTAAAGTATGGTTTGCAATAGTATGGTGACATGTGACTCTGTATGTAGTTGAATGGCAGAGTACATGCTTGGCATACATGAGGTGCTAGAATAAATGGAAGTGCCAGACAAAGCCTACCGAGCTATTTATAAGAAACTCATTCCAAATATGTTTGTACAGGCAAGTTTAAAAATGATTTTTTTAAAGTTCTTGTCTACTGTTTAATGGATTCAACCAGAGAATAAAGTCCATCCACAAACATTATTCATGTAAATAAGAATTAAATGTAATGTCATGAAAAGAAAAGAGAATTAAATGTTATATGATACAATACAAACAAAGAAAGCTGGAAAAAAAATCCAGTTAGAAAAATAGCAAAATACATAAACAGACATTTCACCAGAAGACTTACAGATAGTAAATAAACACATGCCAAGACTTTCAAGATTATTAGCAATCAGCAAAATGCAAGTTAAAAACCACAATGTGATTATTATAACACATCCGTCAAAACAGTCAAAATAAAACAGTGAAAAAAGTCAAAATCTGGCAAACTGCAACACACTGGAGCACATGTACACTGCAGGACCATGATGGATCACGTGCACACTGCAGAGGGGGTGGGAAGGGACCACGCTCGATCACATGCACACCGCGGAGGGCGTGAGAAGGGACCAAGCTGGATCACGTGTACACTGCAGAGGGGGTGTGAAGGGACCACGCTGGATCACGTGCACACTGCAGAGGGGGTGGAAAGTGAGTGGACCACCTTGTAAAACAGTTTGGAAGTTTCTTGTGAAACTCTGCAGTAAACCTGAACCCATTATTGAAGCACAGTATGGGGGGGTGACTGTCACAGAAAGGGAAAACAAAGGATTGTCACTTGGTATCAAAATTGTCAGAGTCCAGGTGTAGCAGGGAAAATAATGAACAGCCTTAAAAGGGCAAAGGGGGAGATGCTGGTGGCGAGGTCACTGCTCTGCACCCAGATGGGGCAGTAGACACACGAGCTACATGTGTAATAAAATTCACATCAACTAAATAGAGAGGAGAGAAGCAGAGACAGAGCTGTATACCTGGGGAAATCTGGGTAACATCAGTGATACATTAGCTCATTAATTTCCTGGTTATAATATGCTGTGTTTTGTATATGTGCCGCCATCAGGTACAATTAGGTAAAGAATTCACATGACTCCCTGTATCACTCCTACAATTACATGCAAATCTACAACTGCTTTGAAGTGAAAAGATTTTTCTTTGTTCTTTTTGGGGTTTTTTTGAGACAGTGTCTCCCCGTAGCCCCAGCTTGCCTGGAAATCATTATATAAACCAGGATGGCCTCAATCTCACAGAGGTCTGCCTGCCTCTGCTTCCTTAATACTGGAAAAGACTGTTTTTAGGAAGTAAAACAGTCTGGAATGGGGCTGGAAAAATGGCTCAGCAGTTAAGAGCACTGGCTACTCTTACAGAAGACCCAGGTTCAGTTCCCAGGACCACAACAATCTGTAACTCCAGTTCTAGGGGTTCCAATGCTCTCTTCAGGCATCTGGAAGATGCCTAGTTTCATTTACACTGGACACACGTGGTGCACTTACACACATGCAGGCACAACACTCATACATAAAATAATAATTTTTTAATATTTATTTTTATGTGCATGAGTGTACTGCCTACATGTGTGTAAGTGCATCTGTGTCATGCAATGCTCTCGGAGGTTAGGAGAGTTATGGATGGATGTTAGCCACCATGTAGATGCTGGGAATTGAACCCGGGTCCTCTACAAGAGAGCCAGTCCTCTTAACCGCTGAGCCATCTCTCCAGTCCATAAAATAAATCAAGTAAATTTTTAGAAGAAGTAAAAATTCAAACCAGAGTAAGTAGCTATATTAACATTAGACAAAGTAACTTCAGAACAGACAAAATTACCAGGGTTAAATAGGGATATTGATCATAAAAGAACCAACTACCAAAGGACATAATAACAGTAAACATATGCATTTAACAAGGTTTAAAATATATGAAAAAAATCAATTTTAAAAATTAGCCAGAATGGTGGAACTAACCTTCTTGGATGTTTAACAGACATACCTTGAGATCTATACTAATTGGGTCAGAGGGACACAAAGGACACTTTTTGCTCCTTGCCCTCCTAGGTCAATTAGTTCCCAGGGACTATGAGTATCTCGCAAAACGTCCTGTAAATGTGGTGGGTCATCTGACCTCTTGATCAAGGAAGCCAAGGAGACCCCACCAG
>NW_008331547.1:803231-808687 GCF_000622305.1 Nannospalax galili
ATGGAGGCTCTAGTGGGAGAGGAAGGCTGTTATCTGACGAGTTTATATTCATATTTAGATGCCAAGGAACTCAGAAAGTAAGCAACTGTGACTGTGACCAGTAATAGTCATATATATAGAGATTAGAAATGCATGTGAAAACGTCTCAATGTCAATTGCCTTAAAATGAATTTTTCTGTATGAAACTGTATTTTAACAATGAAGTGGAGATCTTTTTTAAATGTTAAAACCTCAAAAAAAAAAAATTAGCTTGCTGGGCATGGTAGTGCATGCCTTTAATCCCAGCTCTCAGAAGATGGATGCAGGTGGATCTCTATGAGATCCAGGCCAGCCTGTTCTACATGGTGCACAAGGCTAAAAGGAGAACCTTTCTCAAAATACCAAAAAAAAGGAAAGAAAAGAAACACCTCAATCTGAAATTTTAAAGTGTATGAGTGTACTGCCTGCATGTTCATAAGTGTACCCATGTCGTGCAGTGCCCATGGAGGTCAGAAGGGGGCACTGGATACCCCTGGAACTAGAGTTACTGACAGATGTTAACTGCTATGTGGATGCTGGGAATCCAACCTGAGTCCTCTGTAAAAGCAGCCAGTGCTCTTAACCGCTGAGTCATCTCTCCAGCCCTCAATCTGAAATTTTAAAGACTTCAAGACTCTACTTTCAATGAGAGAACTAGTAAAGAGAAAAGTCAGATTAATAAACAACTTTCACATTAACCAGTCAGAATTAGGGGCACGTATAGCATATTCTGCCCAGCTCCAGCAAAATGCATTGTTTTTTAATAGTAAAAAGAACGTTCAACAAAACAGATCGTAACTTGGACCACAAGAAAACAAGAGCAGAGGCTGGAGAGATGATTCAGCAGTTAAGAGCACTGGCTGCTCTTGCAGAGGACCCAGGTATGGTTGCCAGCACCCACGTGGTGGCTAACAACTCTCTATAACTTCAGTCCCATTGATGCTCTCATCTGGCCTCCACAGGCACCGTACACACATGATGAACTTATACATATATGTAGGCCAAACACACATAAAATAAAATTTAAAAATCAAATTAAGTTTTAAAAAAATAGTATGAAAGAAAACAACAGCAAAACACCTCAACAAATTTTAAAAGATTTCAATGCAGGGGCTGGAGAGATGGCTCAGCGGTTAAGAGTACTGACTGCTCTTGCAGAGGACCCGGGTTTGATTCCCAGCATCCATGTGGCAGCTATGAACCGTCCTTAACTCCAGTTCCAGGGGAATCCGACGCCCTCTTCTGACCTCCACAGCATTGCACTCACATGGGTGCACTCACATACATGCAGGCAATACCCTCTTACACATAAAAATAAAAATAATAAATATTAAAAAAAGATTTCAATGCATGTTCTCAAGTGACAATCCAATTAAACTAAAGGTCAACAAAAAGAAAATCTAGAAATTGTTGGAAATTAAAAATTGACATGTAAATTCTTAAACTAGTTTCATTTACATAATTAAAACTATTATTGCATATAATTAAGTGTATTGTATATTAAAAATCAGGAAAGAGTTAAATCTATGAAATTGCTCAAATCCTTTGGAAATCACCAATTCAACCAAGGCTGTGCTCAGTGTGATTTTGTCAAATGGGACAGAGCTAATGGGACTCACACAAGCCACATTTGAGAACTGCAAGTTCCAATTAGATACATAGTTAACTATTCTTTAACTAGTTGATCATAAGTTACTAAAAGAGCAATCAGATCACTTTAGTTTTATTTCTTAATCATTATCTTGTGCTACTACTAACCAGCATTCAGGGAAAGATCAGTGTTGTAAACATAATTAGACCACTACACTACTGAGAATCTATAAGCCTTGACCTGAACCACCGTGATCAGCCTCTCTTGCCTTGGATAAGCTTTGACACTAAGACTGAAAGACTCAGTTTCTAAAATATGAATGACTTTGACCTACTTGAGACAGAGAGGAAACTTCTAGAGGAAATAAAGCTTGACTTTATTAAGAGCAGAAGTCGGAATTGAGAAATTCTGTTAAAATATATAAAGGAATAAGTTATATTTCAACATCGTAAGTGTGCATATTGCTAGTGTTTCTAAGAGTTTTTTATTTATTTTAAGCTCTGCTTTCATCCTCAACCAGTGGTAACATAGCTATTTCGCAGGCAAAAAGAACTGAGCCCAAAAGTAAATAATGTGATTATTAATAGATATAAATTCAGAATTTTTACTACGATTCATTTACATTAAAAGAAAAAAATGTCTGACAACCAGAGCCTTCACCCTCAAATGACATTTACACAATGCAGATCTATCAACTGTCTGTGGGTGCCAGACATTGTAGTCAGTGCTGTTGAGAAATACCTAGTTCAGTGGGGGAGACAGACACAAAAACAATCACAATTTGGAATGATAATTACTATAACAAAGGGGCCACAGACAAAGGCAAATTGAAAAGGCATCACAGGGAAGAGACCTGGCTTGGCTTTTGAGTAGGCAGGACAGGCCTCAAGAAGCAAGAAGAGGCAGAGGATGAGCTGAGCATAGGCTGGACCAGTCCAGTCACCGTCAGCATGGCTGGACAGGATTCTTTAACATTAGACCTAGGACACCTTAGACACAGGATGAGGAAGGATGATGTGGGAAAAGGACATGGAGAGGCCAAGGCTTTGAGGCAGGCTTTGAGGAAATGATAGAAATTTCTTCGAACATGTTAAGAGTGGGGTCAGGTAGCATTATTTTCTGGTGACAAAACAGTAAGGAAATAAATTAAATAATAACCAGGGAAACCAAAGGGAAGATTGTTTCCAGGGATATTTAGCAGGTAGAAATGAAAAAGGTTTGGAGATCCAGCGGGCTGTGGGAACAGAAAGTCAAGGTAAATTACCTTCCTCCTTGGACAACTAAGTACCAGACAGAGGGACCATGAGAAAGAAATGATGGGTAAAGACGATAAGGATTATCTCTGAGCATGTTCACATGTTCAAGTTCAATGCCACACAGCACCTGACAGGGAGACGCAGACTTAAAGCAGTATTATGGCCAGAGTCAGGAAGGGAGATTTTAAGACGGTAAAGAGACTGAAGGTAGACAAGGTGGCGCAGACAGTGAGGATACTATCGGCTGTTAAGCCTGACAACCTGAGTTCGTCACACAGTGGAAGGAAAGAACAAAAACTACCCCAAGTTGTCCTTTGTCACACGAGTATCATGGCATGGCATGTGTGCACATACATACATGCATATACATATACACAAAAAAATTACGATTTTTAAGACTAAAGATAAAGGTCTAGAAATCCAAGTTTATAGTTTTAGTGAAGTCCCAGAAGAAAGAAGATCAAATACAGAAGATGTGTTTTATTGTTATCATAAGAAATGCTGTCTTAATAAGAACTGATTGAGAAAGTGATTTAAAGTCTAACTGTAAAGTGCCTATTGTCTCAAACAGTTTGCGTAGTGCTCTTCTAGCGCAATCACCACAAACCCAACAATTAGGCGATGTTCCACTTCCAACACGGAACTCCACATCTGGAAGTCGAAAAAATAAACAAGTCTACCTGCCGCCCAATCCAGTCCTTGCAGGGTCGCAACAGCTGCTAAAGGGAGGCCCGAGACAGCAAGCACTCCTGGCCTAAAGTTCTCATCAAACCCTGGCACAGGCATCCTCAACTTACCACCTACATCCTTTGTCCCCTCATGATATATCTGTCTGTCTGTCTACCCATTAACTCTCAGGAGCAGGTAAGTCATGCCCACAACAGAAGTCATTCAGAAATAAATCTAGTAAAAATAAATTGTATTCATTTTTTAATAGTGAAAAGGGAATGAAAACTTAAAACCAGAAAAAGAGAGAAACGTTACAAGATCCAGGCAAAAATGGTTCCCTGTTGTCTCTTACTCATGGGCATCCAACTCCAGGCAGTTAACCTCTAAGTGTGTAAAGCAGCCGGCAAGGGCCTGTGGTGGTAGAGGTGGGATGGGGTGGGGGTGACGCAGGGGACTCTGGCAAAGTTTTATTGCTCAAGAGCCAGCATTAAAGTAAGAGAGGCCTTGGCCAAGGCTGTAGAAAAGTGAGCACCGGCCCACTGCTGGAACCCTGGGAAAAGAAAACCACCATGCATTTAAAATTGAAATCATAGCCAGGCGTGGTGGCGCACGCCTTTAATCCAGCACTTGGGAGGCAGAGGCAGGTGGATCTCTTTGAGTTCGAGGCCAGCCTGGTCTACATAGTGAGTTCCAGGCCAGCTGGGGCTACAGGGAGACCCCGTCTCAAAAAGACTGAAAAATAAAAAAAGAAGAAGAAAATAAAATTGAAATCATTAGCAGTATAGTTCTTCGATGGCAAAGGGTTGTGAAGAATTTGAGGGGTCAGGAAGGGAACTGAGCAGAGAATCTGGGAGCTCCGAACTCCTGACCTGACCTTAGCCTTTCTGCCTCGTTTGTTCATTAAGTAGTCCGGCCCGGTACCACTCTCTCACAAGACTGATGTTCCCAGGGAGGGAAAACACCACCTGGAGACTCTCCCGTCCCCTAACATGCAATTCTAAGTGAAATCCTTCACTATCGCTAGAGAGATCTCTGAAAACATAGAAATGTGAAGTGCTGGGTCTGGTTCAGCCTGTCTTTGAGGGCCAGTGGATAGGGCCTCTCTGATGTGCCCTCAAGGTTTTTAGGCTGTGGTATAATAAAGACGACTGGCAAGCACAGCACGGTCACAGGCACTTTCTTGGAAGGAAGGAAGCTCTAGGACAATACCTCACTCTTCAGAAACAGCCAGACATACCTACAGGGTGTGTGACATGAGCCAAAATTGTCTGTTTTCTATTTCGAAAGGGAGAAATGATTTATAAAGATCTACTGAGAAAACGAAAAAGAATGCTAGCCAGCAACTCCCCAAAATGATGTCATATCACGTAGCAGTTCTAGGTCAACCACAGTACAAGAGACAACCAGAGCCAGAACCACACTCTCTCCCCAAGCAGATCTACACACTAACGGCATACAGCCACCTTCCTCTGCACAGCAAGACAGTCACTTATGTACCCAATTCTGCCACTGAAAGCTAGCGCCTATAAAGACAAGTATATGGACCATCTGCAAAGGAGTTGCTGGTCCAGAGGGTCGTGTGCAACATCTCTAAACGCTTTCTTTTCCTAAAAGGATATATAATATTTTATTAATTCTTTGAGAATTCCATATAATGTATTTTGATCATGTTCACCCTCAGTCCCTACCCTCTACAATCTCAGATCCACCACACACCTTCCCACCACTCTCAACAATCCCAACTTTGTTTTTTTGTTTTTTTTTAATAAATTACCGAGTCCAATTTATGCAGCCCATATACTCATGGGTATGGGGCCATTCAGTGGAGCATGGTTGATCTACCAGTGGGGTCATACCTTTAAAGAAAACAGACTCAGCTGGGCGTGGTGGTGCACGCCTGTAGTCTCAGCACTTGGGAGGCA
>NW_008331547.1:808925-819668 GCF_000622305.1 Nannospalax galili
TCTCTGTGAGTTCAAGGCCAGCCTGGTCTACACAGTGAGTTCCAGGACAGCTGGGGCTACAGGGAGACCATTTCAAAAAGACCAAAAAAAAAACAGACTCTTCCCCACCCCACCCCCCAAGCCATGAACTGTTCATAGCTCCTCAGCTGGGAATAGGAATCTTTCCCCTCTCCCTGCTAGCATGTTGACTGGCTTGATCTTGTGCAGGCAACCACAGCTGCTGCAAGTTCATGAGTGTAGTGTTCTTATCCTGTGTTCACTCTGGTCCTTGCTGACCTCTGGTTCTTACAGTCTTTCCACCCCTTCTTCCATGATGGTCCCTGAGCCTTGGGGTGGTGGGGTGATACAGATATCCCACCTGTGGCTGAGCACTGCACTAACACCCTCTGCACTGTGATCAGTTGTGAGTTTTTGCATTAACTACACTCTCCATGCACAAAGAAACGTCCTCTGATGAGGTCTGAGAGGTGTAGTAATCTATGAGTATAGAGATACAAATTTAGGGGGTAGTCTGATAATATGTCCATTCCGCAGAATAGGAGCTGGTTCCACCTGGGGCCAAACTACTACTCAACCATGGGTTCTTGGCCAGATTTACATTACCCAGCATGTGCTTCCTCCTGTGGAACAGGCCTTCAATCCAATCAGAAAGCGGTTAGATACCCTGATAACATTCAGGCCACAGCTGTACCCATTGGTATATCCTGCCATGCTAATTGAACTGGTTAGTTCTTGTCAACTTGACAGTCACCTGGGAAGAGAGACTCTCAACTGAGGAACTGCCTCCATTAGACTGGCCCATGGCTGTGTCTGTGGGGCATTTTCTTGATTGCTGATTGGTACAGGAAGACTCAGCCTACTGTGGGTGGTGCCATTCCTGGGCAGATGAGTTTGGGCTCTATAAAGCTGAGCAGGCCAGGAGAAATAAGGCAGTCAGCAGCTCTCCTCTGTGGTCTGTGTCTCAGTTCCTATTCCCAGGATCCTGCCTTGGCTTCCCTCTATGATGGGCTGTAAACTGTAAGCCAAGGAAACCTTTCCCTCCTAAGGTTGATTTTGGTGCGTGTTTGATCACAGCAACAGAGAAACCAAACTAGACATCAGTCATTATCATAGTTCACAGGGTTCACAACTGGGTAAGACTTTTTTTTTGGGGGGGGGGGGACAGGGGTAAGACTGTTGATGAAATTTTCCCCTAGCAGTCTACACAGAACCTTCTAGCACTGTCAGAATTAGCCAGCAGGGAAGAAGCTGCCTGGTCAATACCAACTTGATTTCTCCTCGTCCTGTGACCAAAGTGGTAGTGGCTTCAGCCAATATGATCGCACCACCAAGTTCTGGTGGTCAGTCAAGAACAACGGCAGTAGCCTGTATTGTTTGGGAGGGTCTTCAGCCCTAGCAGTCTACACAGAACCTTCTAGCACTGTCAGAATTAGCCAGCAGGGAAGAAGCTGCCTGGTCAATACCAACTTGATTTCTCCTCGTCCTGTGACCAAAGTGGTAGTGGCTTCAGCCAATATGATCGCACCACCAAGTTCTGGTGGTCAGTCAAGAACAACGGCAGTAGCCTGTATTGTTTGGGAGGGTCTTCAGGACACCCCTGACCAACTTAGCAACAACTCAAGGAGAGGTATCCCAAACCTGGCACTGGTTTTTATTGAGTAACCCATAGCTTCTGAGAGGTGCATTATTCCCTGGGCAGGGTAACTCCAATTAAGCTCTTACACACGCATGCATGCACACACACACACGCACTCAGGAGCATATAAAATAGGTTTCCATGAGGCTTTTCAAACACCTTAGTGTAAGGAGAGAGAGGTGTAAGGAGAGAGAGGGATGGGAGAGAAGAGACAATTTTAAGCACTTTCAAAGTGAACAAGTGAAGTCCATAACCACTCCATTCCCTCACTGAAGTCTCCATCCTTCACCCGGCCACGATGAGGCCGGCAAGCACTAAATACCCACCAGAGCCAAGCAGCGATCAAAGCAAGTCTAAACAACAACAAAAGGAGGAGCTCTGGATACAAAACACTTAAAGACTGGGCAACTTGGAGGGGTTTCCATGTTTTCAATACTCAGTCTTGGTCCAACCAATTAACATGTATATGTAGAAAGGTCTAGAATAGGTTAAGGGGTAGAATTCACCATTACCACCACCACTATCACCACCATGCCCCACAGGAAGTACAGCTCTCTGTTTTCCAAAGGCTGCAGAATCTTCCTTCCTTGAGAAACTGCTGATGCATTTGCTGTTTTTCCTCAGCCCTCCTTAAGCCCTCACCACATAATAAGCACCCTTTCAGGAAAAGAAGACTCTTCAGGGCCTCCTAAAGCCCTCGTGATAGAAGACAGATGAAATTTATGGCCCTGGTCAAGTGTTTTTATCTTTCCATGGGAAAGAGAGACTTGGGACAATATAGCCTCCCTCTTTATCATTTCCAAATTCCCTGCCTGATTTGATAACAAATATCACTTTTCCCCCCGTGCCATTGAACAAATCACTGCAATAACAAAGGGGCCATTATTTCTGGGTGCATTTTCTGGGTCCTGTTAATGATCACACTTGCAGTCAACTAATGCCCCAGGTTCTCACATCACTGAACAAATATTGCCTGGTGGCAAATATTAGTATCCCAACTTTGCATTCCAAAGATGTCAGGAAACTTATCAGAAAGGTCAAATCTCAGTAAATAAGGCCAAAACCAGAGAGAGGGAGAAAGGGGAAGAAGGAAAGAACAAGCAAGGGAGGGAGGGAGCGAAGGGGGGGGAGAGAGAGAGAACCTATTTCCATTATTTCTGTTTCATCAGAAATGCCGGGTCTCCAGGTCTCAGTGGACTTTTTCTCAGACATATCAGTGACCATGCCAATCTCATCCTGTCGATCGGGATTGCTGGATCAGTAAATGTGTTCTTTAGAATAGATACCTAGAAGGGACTTCTGGACCAGATTCCTAATCCAAGCTCGCTAAATATAGGGGATGCATGAATACCTATGAGTTACAGCTTTCAAATGAGTGCACACTGTTTTTTTAAAATTATCTCCAGAAAAAAAGCCCAGGGCCTTCCTAAATTCTCAGGTATTCAAACCAGTTTCTCCACTACACAATTCCTGATGGTACTGGTGGTTCTCAGCACTTGCTGGGCAACAGAGAAATCTCTAGACTTTATACAAATACACATATCAGAAGGATATACCCTGACTAAACTATAGTACTGACTGGTAGTCAGGACCACTCATGTTCATTCATTCATTCATTCATTCATTTTGAGATTTGGGATATATTGCCCAAGCTAGTTTCAAGTCCTGTGTCCTGGCCCTAGTGAGAACTAAAAGCACACCTGACTTTAGATGCAACAAGAACGCACAGATCTCAAACAATTATATAAGCAGGTTTAAGAACACTGTAGCTTCAAATGAGTGGTCTTTTTTATTTTATCACTGAAGTATAAACTCAGAAAAAAATGTTAGAGCTGAAAATTTAAAACAGATTAAAGACAGCCTGGCCTGTGGAGATGGCTCAGTGGTGGTGTGTTTCTTTAGCCTATATGAGGCCCTGAGTTCAATTCCCAGCACAAAAGGGGGCGGGGGGGGATCAAGAAGAGCCAGGTTCCCTGAACAACTTGCTCAGGATCATACAACGTGCTGGACACAAAGCTCAAAGTTCAGTACTTTAGCTTTTTAAAAATCAGATATTTTCATTTTGAATAGTGCTAAAATTAGACAGCAATATTTCTTTCTACTTAGCGCTCTATAGAAATTCACCACATTTTGTAACTTGTAGGCAAAAATTAACCAGTATCTGAATAAACTGTAGTAAATATATAAAAATTATAATGAAAATAAAACAAGAAACAGCAAAGTTCCTATGCACAGGGATAAACCAGAGTGCATAGATGGTCATGGAAAATCCACCGTGAAGACCAGCTTACCTACCTTTCTTCTAGTGGGTGAAAGCTCCTGATTCTTAAAACAATGGTTCACCACTGTCTTTCATACTTCTCTTTCTACCTCTTCCACTTTATTTTCAATTATTAACAACCATGGGTGAACTAGCCCATGCTGGCCACCATAAAGAGGTATCAACAGCCAAGGTGGCATTCTGGCTCCTTTCAGTTCAGGGAAGGGTTTGTCCCAAACCAGGAAGGTGCTACCCCTCAGCAGCACATCAAGTAACATGTATTTATCAGAATCAAAATACCTTTAAAATGAAATATGGGTTGAAGAGAAGGAAAGGAGGAGACGACTTTTTCTTTGCTGAATTTCTCAATGAATTTGAATCCAGATCCACAGAGTACTTCTCAGTAGCCTTCCAAAAGCTGGGAGAGTTATTACTGATCTTTTCATGTAGGCGAGGTCAGCTGAACCCCAAAGATAGCATTCCTGGACATGGAAAAGAGTCTGTTCTTCGTGGCAGGGTTCAGGCACAAGGTCCCTCCAGGAGAGGGTAAAGAACTCACTTCACTGACAAGCAGCAGGCAGTTAGCACTCAAGGAGTTATGATATGTCAAGAACTGCTGTGACATTCTTTCATATACTGTACGGCCTCTGGCAGCTTTAAAGTTCTTGCTTGACCTCTCATAGAGCCCAGGACTACATCTTAAACAGAGCAGAGGCAGATGGATGAAAAGATTATCATCCTAGAACATCAGAGCTCTAAAGAACATGGCTATTTCCAACTGTGACAACCTGAGCATTGGCCCACAGCTCCACAAAGTCATTAGGCCAAGCCATGGCCTGCTCTCTTGTTTGATAGTCACTCTTTTTATGTCACTGCCTGTAAGAGTCAGTGTCCACAGTCCTTGACCTAAAGACAACATATATAAATGTAGAGCAAATGAATAGAGAGGAAGCCACTCTCAAGGAAACAGCACAGTTATCCTTTTACTGTGGCCTCTGTTTTAGGACGTATTCCTTCCATGAAGATAGGAAACCATATCTGCTCACTACTGTGGCCACTATGCCCAGGATAATACTTAGGAAAGAAAAAGTAGCCAAGAAGTAGCTACTGAATTTGTGTTATAGAGCTAATGGATTCAGTACTAAGTAACAACACAACTAGGTCCTAAAGATCTGGACTAATGCACCTATTTGCTAGGAAATAACCTTCACTCTTATCATCAGTAAATGCAGATATGATTAAAGCAATCTGAAGCTTTTCTGCTAAAGAAAGCTTTTCACATGTGACATTAACATTTTGTAAATGCAGAATCATGTGTCCTCAATGATGAATGCTCACTCTGACCCTACAGGCAACATTATTCTGAGTGCTGGCCAACAGGGAACCCCACTCTGAAATGTCCCTGGCACCAGGGAACAATTTCATGGCTGATGGCACACATCCAGCAGAAGCCCCAAATCCTCTTCAGGATATTATGTCGGGTACCAGGACCCAGAAGTTCTCTACTCCACTGGGCTGAGCTACTTAAAAGGAAGTTGAGATTTTTTTTCCTTACGGCTGTTGCCCAGAGACCCAGTTCTCAGTATGTAGCTCATGAAGGCAAAATTCCCGAACTCAGAAGGCTGAGGCAGGGCTATCATGAATTTGAAACCAGTCTGGACTACACAGCAAGCTTAAGGCCAGCCTGAACTACAGAGAAAAATTCTGTCTCAAATTCAAGTAAATAAACAAATTCTGTGTGTATGGCATGTGTGTGTGTGTTCATTTTACTTATCATGGGGTGGGGTATATATCATGCATGGTCTTGGATTACCCACAACTACCCACAAGCTGGATCATAGCCATGCATCCCCACATACCAACTACAAAGGAGGGAACTCTCATGAGTCTGAAAACTCAAAATTTAAAGCTCAAGTTCCTGCTGAAGGTATAATTCTCTGCATGACAGGATTTCTAAACTTATTTTGTTCAGAAGTTCTTTATTATTTCTTCTACATTTATATATACATATATATACATATAATATGTCCCCATTCATAGTGTTCTTTGGACAACACAAATATTTGTAGTGGGTAGGGCTTCCTGACAGGGAAACTGAGTCTCAGAACACCTAGCCAACTTACCTAATAGTACTGGGCCCAATAATTGGAAAAGCCAGACCCCAAATCAGCAGAGGGCAAACCTCACCTTCCACATTACTGTTTCAAGGTACATATGTGTGCTTGCTTTCTCTCCCTCCTCTCCTGTCATGATTAAAGCAGCCCCAAAAGTCCCAAGGGAAAGCCTGGGGTCCCAAGCCAGGGCCCCTCCTCTCACGAACAAACATCCTGAGCTTCCTTCACGCCAGGGCAGCCCAAGGCAGACTGTTGCCTACAAGGCGGCTCTGCGTGTGTACACTTGCCGATACCTGTGCTGTGGACAGACTCTCTGCGGGAGGGAAGCAAGTGGAGACACATACAGCAAGAACTCACAGGACGAAGCCTGAGGCTTCTCAATGTGTACCTTTACAACTCTAAACCCAGAAGTGCATTAACCGCCCTGCCAAACAGGCTGCACAGCAGTTTAGAAAGCTAGAAAGCCCACATATAATACCTTCCTAAGACCTGTACTTACAGGGACCCTTTCATCCAAGTCATTTAAAGTACTTTACAAGCTTAGAGCTATTCATCCCTGACTCCGGGCAGGAATGCAGTGGCAAGGGTCATAGGTACCCAAGAAACTGAGGCAGGCTGACAGCCTGTTCTGTTCTTTAAGCCTTTAGATTTTGAAAATGAATAGCTTTAAACATGCACCAAAAAATATCACGCCAGCTGCTATAGGGAGAGAAGAAGGATTTGCACAATTTTATAGAAATTAAATGGAATGAAATTAAATAGTATGCTATAGAAATCTATACCTAGCTGTAGTTCTTTCAACCAGAAGGGTAATGAAAAAAATTTATGCCCAGTCCACTGGAAATGGCTTATCATTAAATTCGAGCTGTTGCCTTTCAAGATGTAAAGTCCAAAATCACAACCTTTAAGACAGAAATTTCAGGGGATTTTCTTCTTTTTTTTTCAATCCAAATGGAATTGAGGCTTTTACACTTTTGGCCAAAGAGCACTTAGCAATGATTAGCATATTCTCTGTAGACTAAATGGGATCAATACAAAGCCCTGGAGATTGGGGTCACCTGCTTTTACTGGGAGGTAAATGGCATCAGGGTAGTCAGCGGAAGAGTGGACCAGAGGCACTGCCACAGAGAGGGGGTGTTAGCAGTTCAGGAGAAAGAAGGCCAGTTAGGGAGCCACTGAGGTTACCTTACCATCCTAAGAACAGCAGTGCGTGTCAATGTATCTGCAAGTTGTGCTCGTAAAAATAACCAGCACTCAGTAAGCTCTTAGGACGCACTGACCTCTGTGCTGTTCAGTAAGTAACCTATCTTACAGGTAAGAAACCGAGGTTCCAAAAACTTAGTACAAGGGGCTAAAGATGGGCCCAGGGGTAGAGAGCTTGCTCGGCATGTGCAAGGCCTTGGGTTGTGTCCCTATTACAGCAAAACTAAAAGAAAAATATGATATGATGTCTTTGTTTTTATTTTGCTTTGAGACAGGGCCTTGAACTATAGCTCAGGCTTGGCCTGAAACTCACAGTGCAGTAAAGAGACTGGACTTACATGCAGGCCAGCATAAAGTTTTCTGTTGCCTCTTTTTTGTGGTAAAATATATATCTATATATAGAGAAAGAGATATATATTAAGGAAGAAAAATTAATAATCACTCAAAGACCTTAAAATAGAGTTAGAAAACATCCATTCCCTCAACAAATCCAATGCATAGTATTAGAAATATATTTTAAAAATAATTTCCCCATGGAATTCACAATGCAATGAATAAATACAAAAATAAATGAATTTTCAGGGCTGGAGATGAGGCTCAGGGCAGAATGCTTGCATAGAATGCACAAAGTGTTGGGTTCTATCCCCAGCACCCTGTAACTAGGTGTAGCGGTACATGCCTGTAATACCAGCACTCTGGAGGTGGTTGTAAGAGAATTAAAACTTCAGGGTTTTCCTTAGCTACAAAGTGAATTTGAGGCCAGCCTGGGACCCTGTCTTTAAAAATTTTTTGTTTGTTCAGAGTTAGGCATAATGAACACACTTGTAATCTCATGGAATCTCAGCACTCGAGCAGGACAGTCTATAGTTTGGGGCCAGCCTGGATTGCATAGCGAGTTTCGAGCCAGATGGGCTACAGTGTGAGACCTTGTTTCAGAACAAAACTGAATTATGAAAAGGAAGGAAAAACATCCCGTGGTATTGCCGTGGAAGCCCAGCTAGGACTCTGGGGCAGGAGGACAGGAGACCATAGAAAGGGACAGCCTGTCCAAGGGAAGGCAGAGCACAGAGCTCTGACAATGGCACACTAGGCTGTGTAATCCCAGGGCGGGCCTTGTCTGAACTGAGCTGTCTGTCCTCACTGGAGAGAATCTGGTTGTGTAAGAAGAACATTTAAGGGGCTGGAGAGATGGCTCAGTGGTAAAGAACACAGGGTGTTCTTGCAGAAGACCCAGGTTTGAATCCCAGCACCCTCGTGGCAGCTAACAATGGTCTGTAACTCCAGTCCCAGGAGATCTGACAGCTTCTTCTGTCCTCCGCGGGCATTGCACAACACAAGTACACACTTACCTACATGCAGGCAACACACACACACATACACATAAAATAAAATAGTAGAACATTTTAAAAAAAGAAGAACCTTTAAAACACAGCCCTCGGCTAGACAGACAGACAGAAGCTGAATATTAGAAATTACTTTTTCGATTGTGTATATATTATCACTACAACAAGGTAAGTTTCTCTGCAGTGACCACTGACCACAGAGGCTCATCCCTGAAAGTCTTATAAGTCCTGACTGCTCTGACTTCATCACTGATATTGGAGAAGGCCCCCAGGTAATGGCTACAGGCACCACTACTGGTCTTCTAGTTTAACCTCTTTCAATTTCAAAAGAGCTCAATAAGGTCAATTCTATTTACTAATACCATTTTATAAGAGCGGGAACTGAGTCCCGAGGAAGCTTCTAAAATGCATGTCTGCTAAAGGACTCTCATGGAGCTCATGTTCCCCGAAACCTAAGTGCATATCTTATGCGCCTAGAGATTTTCTGATTCCCTAGAGGTCTGTTACCCATCCCCACCCCCCACCATCTCACACACCACCACCATGGACAAATATCATGGGATCCTCAGAAGATGACTGAAAGTTCAAACTGTAGCTCACGATGGACGTTTTCCAGCCATCACAAACCTTCCATTGCCTCCTCTCACACATGACCACAGCCGGGCATCACCACCAAAAGTCAGTGGCAAACGTGCTGATGTCCAGTGTATTAAACTCGGGCCTCAGTTTCTGTTGAGGCACCAAAGACGTCACTTCCCATGGTTGCCCCGACTGCCTTCTCTCCGTGTCCACCCCAGAGGTGCTTACTGATACGGCTGCCAGCATTCCACATGACGCACAGGTTGGGGGAAATCTGTTTTTATGAGTAGTTTGTTCTTACTTTTAGCACAGTTCAGCCTTTCTTGCTTCCGCCAAGATTCCAGGAGGAATCTGCACGTAGTTGTCACACACCCCCTTTTGGGTCTGCACGTAGTTGTCGCACACACACTCCCTTTCGGGTCTGCATGTAGTTGTCGCACACTCCCTTTTGGACTCGTCATCCCTTTCTTAATACATTTCCAAGCTTGGTTTACATAAAAATTCCCCCAGTCAATTGTGAACTCTCTGGGGCAAATATTGGGAGGTAGCACACTCATAAATTCAGGTTGCTACTAGGTGTTCAGCTTGTCCCGAGTGGCACCTTCATCAGCTTCAAACTCTCCTGTAAGCTCTTTGAGTCTGCACACATCTCCACTTCCTTCCGTGGTCCTCAACTCCTTGCCTGTAAAGCAGGTCAGTAGTACAAACTATATAGACCAAAAAGCTCTTGGAATGGCAGATGGGGTACAGTGCTAGTTATCGTGAACATCAATGCCACATACACATACTCAGCATATACATGTATGAAGGAATGGGATGGACTCTCACTACGATGTCTGGACCAGTTTCAAACTCCTGGACACAAGCAAACTTGTTATCTCTCAAGTTCTGCCTAGAACTACAGAAATATGCCACCTCACGATAGGTCCTAAGCAAAACGAAGTGGGTATATACACAGTTACTGATTCCAGGGGCTGGGCAGAGGCACCCTGACAATGGTCACATCTTACAGGCCACACATTAACCAAGCTTCTATCCCCTGCCCAAAGAAAAAGTGACCCCTGACACAGCTAAAGTCATATGTGCCTGGCTTGCCCACCTCTGTCACATAGCAAAGATTACAAATTAACTAAGCCTGAAGTCTCTTACTCCAGGCCTCTGCTGTGCTGTGCTATCTGCCCACCAGCATTAATAAAGCTCTTGCCTGAAGAACAATTCGATCCAGCACCTTCCTCTTAAACTCCTTTTCTCCTTCCTTCCCCAAACCTAACACTCAGCAGCTACTTTGTGTTCTGAGGGGATAAGGCATGGGAGGGGCTATTTATCTTTGGAAGCCTCTGTCTACCTCAAATACAGCTTCACAGAGGTTCACAGAGGACCATGGGCTACCTCAGTTACAAAAGACGACTCATGGAAACCAGACCACTGGGCCTCCAGACATGTTCAGACCTGTTCAGCATTATGAATGGGCAGAGACAGGGCTCAAAACCATAATGCTGGCTACGAAAAAAGAAAGAAGTTTTGAATTTGAAACTATCAGTTTATAAAAGGGGGGGAGAAGAGGGAGGGAGAGGAAGAGAGAAGGAGGAAGAGGGGGGGAGAGGAGGG
>NW_008331547.1:819871-923223 GCF_000622305.1 Nannospalax galili
GGGAGAGGGGGAGGAGGAGGAGATCAAGATCCAAGGGTGCCCAGGAATGGGCACTCCTGAGCAGTGGTAGAAGGTATAAACACGTAATCCAGAAGCCACCGTGATAAGCAGCTGCAGAGGGCAACGCAGCTCGCCTTCCGTGTGGCTGACACCCCAGCATAAATCCAACAGCAGACTGCATGACCTCACCCTGGGATCTGAGCCAGAGTTTGCTCCCAAGATCTCTGAAGTTATCAGACCTGGAAAGTATTTCACTTGTTTTCTCTTTTAGCCTCTTTAGCTCAACCGAAGGTAGCAGGGACCACAGGAGGCAAGAAGGTAAAAATCAGAAATTGTCCACACTGGATGATCTGAAATTACCTGATGATGAATACATAAGCACTGTGCCCTGGTTTCATTAGAAAGCAAAGCAGCACTGCTGAAAACTACCTGCCCTTTGCTCTACTTTTAACATCTTCCTCTCCTCTTATACGAAGTGATACACAGGCCTCTTGGCCAAAGGGCATCTCTCGAATGTAACCTCCAAAAAAACAAAACCCAAGCCCTGTACTTCTCTTTTGCTTCTTCAGCCCTTTTCAACCCGTTACCCAACAGCACAGCATCGTTTACATGTGTTACTTGGTCACTCGTTGAAGTTGACGGAGTGCTCTTCACCTCCCTGGGCCTCTGTTCCTACGTCTTTCTAAAGAAGTTGATCTCTACACCCCCCTGACACCACACTCTCCTGAGTTGTTCAGTGCAGAGTGGAACACGGGAATCTGGGCGTTCAGATGCCCTTGAGACAGACAGTAACGGGGGCTCTCAAAAAGCTGGGGGACAGCCACCACCCAAGTTAAAGAAAGGTCAAGACAATGGAATCTAGGAGCTAAACACTTTCGCCCTTAAGTGGAACCACAAACGGACTGTGACTACGGGTGAAGGTTGTTATCCACCAACCTGACAGACTCTAGAGTCACCTGGGAGCCAAGCCTGTGGGCATGACTGTGGAGGACTGTTACTTTACTGCATTGAGGTAGGAAGACTCACTCACTGTGGGCAGCCCCATTTCATGGCTGGGACCCTGGACTGTGTGAGTCCCGAAAGGGAGCTGAACAGCAGCGTGCCTCTATCACTGATTGTTTGCTGTAAATGGGACGTGACCGGCTGCTTCAAGTCCCTGCCACCTTGACTTCCCCACCATGAGGAACTGCACCTTGAACTATGAGCTAGCCCTTTCTCCCCTAAGTTGCTTCTGTCAGAGTATTTTATCACAGTAATAGGAAAAGCAGCTAAGTCAGCCAGCTGTGCCCAAGGAAAACGGCTGGCTGGGAGCCCAGAGGTGTGAGAACGACCCAACATCCTCATCCTGCATTCTTGCAGGGTGTTTGTGCACCACTGTGTCTGGGAGGATTGGGCAGGTGGGGGGCGGGGTTCAAGGGCCGGACAATTTATTAGTGGCTCTAAACCATAAGCAAACAATAATATTTCAACTGAATTCAATGTCTTCCCCCTGGTTCTCTTTAGGAAAGAGGAAGCTGGTGCCAGATCATTCTACTTCGCTTTCCACTCCTCACTTAGGGCCTGTCTCGTGTGTCCACACACAAATTTAGAATCTCAGAACAGTGGAGGGAGGCCACATTACAACCGCCAAGCACTGAAGAATTTAATCAGCTAATGTTTCAGGATCTACCCATCAAACACTGACAGCTAGCAATCAATGTAAGAAGTTACTTTGCAAAATGAATTTTCCCCCCTGAACCTGGCCCCAGAAGTCCACACTGCTGGGCTTCCCTGGAGCATTTCCAGGTTCTTACAGTTTCAGCTTTGTGTGTTTCTAAAAGACAACAGCGCACTGCTTCCTACTGGCTGTTCGGTCTGCTTTTAAGAACAGTTTCGCTACAAAAAAGGCTTCTATTAGTTTTGATGTTAATTTATTTTCAATTCTTTCCCGCTTTTCTTCTCCATTTTAAATCCCCTTTCTTCGTGGTAGGCCTAAACGCTCAGGTAATATACATACAAATGCTCCAGTGGGCAGATGGGTAAGTACCATCCCCTGGTGCTCCTGCTTCTCACTGAAAGAAGTGCCCCAAACATGCTGCACAGATTCCCTCCAGTGCTATCCTAATCCCCCCAGAGGGCATTTCTGCAGCTCCGACTACAGCACCATGGATATACAAACTAGGACTATTGATAACATTTGCCAATATAACCAAGTGAGTATTCCAATAGTCCCCTTTCTAATGCACACTTTATATAAAACCAGAAAAATGACAACCAGCAGCAAAATCAAATCAATGCTATATTAGTAATCTCACCATCTCCTCTTTTCCATCCTTCACTCTTTTTTCCTGTGTAACATCTTTATGTGACTAAACAGTCACTCTAGCAGTGAGACCCTGCAGGTGGAAAGGTTTTCCTAGGCCACCTTTGTATATTACTCTTACAGACACAGAGCCCTGAAAGCATGTTAATGTGTATTTAAGAGATATTTATTAAAGTTCTAACCACAAAAGAATGAGTCTCATTTAGTTCTTCTTAAAAAAATTTTATTTATTATTTCTTTATTTTGTGTGTATGAGTGTATTGTTTGCATCTATGTAAGTGCACCTGTCCCATGCAATGCCCATGGAGGTCAGAAGAGGGTGTCAGATCCCCTGGAACTGGAGTTAGGATGGTTGTTAGCCACTATGTAGGTGCTGGGAATTGAACTTGGGTCCTCTATAAGAGCAGTCAGTGCTCTTAACCACTGAGCCATCTCTCCAGCCCCTTATTTAATTCTTTTTTAAAAAGGAAAGGAGGACCAGGCTCAGAGGGTAAAAACCTGCTGTGCATACCTGACACCTGAGTTCAATCCTTGGAACCCACAAGGGAAAGAGAGAGCTGACTCCGAAAGTTATTCTCTGACCTCCATGTGCCTACCCCCCCCACACACACACATACAAACAAATATTTAATAAATAAATAAATTGGGGGAGGGGAGAAGCTGAGCGTGGTCGCCTGTAATCTCAGCACTCATTTGTAAGGAGGAAAATCAGAAGTTCAAGGTCATCCTAAACTAGCTACATAGGGAGTTGAAGGGGCCACCTGGGTTACATAAGACCTCATTTTAAAAGAAAAAGGTCAAGGTACAGATTATAATGATTCTAATTCTAGTACTGAGGGATCTATGACAGAATTAAATAATTTGCAAAGACCATATTGCTAGAAAGTGACCAAGGAAGACCTGATTCCGAGCACTCTGGTCTCAAGCACTTGAGCATCACAGTTTCACTCTGCTGCTAGTACAGCATTCCTTAATTTCAAATTTTATGTCACGCCCATCAAGGCTGTCACTTATTTTAGGAAACATCTTATTTCAGGCTTAGACAAGCACAGCAAGATTTGGCCAAAGAAATGATTCGAGAATCTGAGTTTGGAGATCCCTTTGGAGATTCTCCTTTCACTAAATCCAGAAAACAGGACTACAGCAAAGTTATCTCTGAACCACAGATCCCTGAGCACCCAGCGCTGTGAACCCTCCCTTCCACCTGCTTTTAGTTATCTGAACAGATCTCCCCCTCCTGAACTGAGCATTCACAAGGCGGGGGGGGGGGGGGATCAAGGCCATCAATATTTACATCTCATGAACCTGCAGGTCAGTTCAAAAGGGCACCAATTATTTATGGGTATGTTTTAGACACCTTGGGCAGATGGGAGAGAAGGAAGGGCCTGGAAATGTTCCCATTTTATCTTTACGATCCTAATACAAGAAGTCAGCTGTCAACCACTGAGGCATTCCAAAGTGAAGGGTGAAATTGATATCTTTAACATAAAAATATCACTTGCAGAACTCAGTGTTCATGAATCTAACCTCATCAAGGAGAACAAGTCAGAAGACTCCATCGTATGAGACGGTGCAAAGCAACTTCCGACAGCAATTCTGGAGTGCGCAGACGCTTTAAATGCTAGACTTCTAAGGTATGAAAATAAAGTGCAGAGTCTATACCTAGAGTCACTGATTGTGGAACAAGCCCCTTGAATACTAGCAAATACTTGCCTGTATTTGCTTGCAGTACTCTATATACACAGTTTTAAATTTAAATTCATGGATAAAGCCCTCTCCAAAGCTAGATTAAATACACGCAGCGAGGAAAGAAAGTCTCGATTTCTACTTTTGGTGCTAGAACCCAGACCCTTGTGCATGCTAACCAGTAGATCTACCACTGAGCTACACCCCTAACCCAGGACATAACCTATCCACTTGATACCCAGGTTTTACCAAGTCAAAACTTGAGGGGGTATATATGGTTGAAAATGAAGGATTCTAAAAAACAGAGGCCAGGGGGAATATGTTCCATCCCTCACAAAAATGACTGTTCAATTCTTCATTCTACACCTAGCCTGTGAATTCTTTGGCCTAGTAAATAAAAACTTTGTTCTGCAATTCAGCAACCAAGTCTCCTTGTCCCACCAGCATAAAAATCTTGAGAAACAAAAAGCACAGAGGAGAGCTGGGACTGTTGCTCAGTGACTAGAGCATGTTGCATAACATGTATGAAGCGTGGGTTCGATCCCCAGCACCAGGAGTGACGGTCCACCATGCGCCTGTCATCCTAACATTTGAGAGCAGAGGCAGGAGGATCAGTTCAAGGCCATCACTGACTACATAGGAGTTGAGGCCAGCCTGGGCTACATGAGATCTTGTCTTCAGGAAAAAAAAAGAGGAAAGATGCACACACATGAACAGTATCCACATGCCTGACATACTGACCTTTCCAGCAGACATCTCTTGGAGAAAAAACAAAACTGGAAAATTATTTGACTCTTCTGCTTGTAATTAGGAGATATGTCCAGACAGTATCCAAAGTTATGCTCTCCCAATTGAAACCTGTGTTTTATCTTCCTGTTTTGACGAAGGCTGTCTTGACGACAGGCCTGTGGTGCTATAAATTATCCCATTACTCACTCCCTCAGGTAACCCTGTGGTACAGGAAGGAAGTAAATCCCGGAGTCCTGCACATAAATCCCTTAATCAACACATGTGTGCCCTCTAAGGCACTAAATCCCCTTTAATCAGTGGATGGTCATCATTCACACCTGAAACAGAGCACAGAAGACAGGTACTCAGAAACTCATGCCCCCAAAGAGGCGTCTTCATACATTAAAATGCTCCCTAGCCACATCTGGATTGCTTTGTTGAAAACAGATATCATCAGCAAGTATGTCATCCCAGACTTCATGTGGTACAGCTTTGCAAACAGAACATTTAAGGATTCGGCGCCCTTTCTAAGCTCTAAATCAGATGTGTATACCATGTGAACCCACTTGAACATGACTTAAATTAGTGTAATGGAGTAGTGTTCCTCTCATAAAGTCTGTAGAGTTGAAACATGACCAATGGTATGTTCCAAGATGCCACCAGTTACCCTAGAAAAAAATACCTAAGGCTACCCCATTTTCCAGGATTTATCATACCTGAACAAAAGAGGAAGAGAGGACACTGATAGTCTAAGATTCTCATTTTTATTACTTAAAAATGCAAATCCAGCCGGCGTGGTGGCGCACGCCTTTAATCCCAGCACTTGGGAGGCAGAGGCAGGTGGACCTTTGTGAGTTTGAGGCCAGCCTGGTCTACATAGTGAGTTCCAGGACAGCTGGGGCTACAGGGAGACCCTGTCTCAAAAATACACACACACACACACAAAAAAATGCAAATCCCTGTGTTATGTCTAGGTGGGTTCTCTCTGCACAGAACCAGTCTTGTGGACTGAGTCTTTAACAGAAATGTGTTCTCAGTGCTTTTAAGAAAAAGTTAGAACCACACTGGCCACAGATAAAAACGGAGCAAGGCCAAGTGACAGACAACACCTTCTACAGGTTCAACTCAATTTTTGTTGAATTTATTTATTATTGGCTGCCCTTCCCAACAGCCACCGAGTTCCGTTAAATTCACTATCAGATCAGAATCAGGAGGATCTACTTGTCTATGGACTCCAAGTCACTAGTTTGGAGAGACTGAGTAGAGAACGCCAATGAAGGCTCAGCAGGTGAGTGTCCCTTTTTACAATCCATAGCCCAGACTGAAAAAATTAAGAAATTTTTTCCATTTCTTTTTTTGAGACAGGGTCTCCCTGTAGTTCCAGCTGTCCTGAAACTATGTAGACCAGGCTGGCCTTGAACTCACAAAGATCTGCCTACCTCTGTTTCCTGAGTGCTGGGGATTAAAGGTGTGTGCTACTACACCTGGCAGAAATTAGACTCTTTAGGCAAAAAACAGGCCAGGCTGAAAGAATCTTATCAATTGTGTTTCAACAAAATGACCACCTCAAAGATTAGGCCTAAAATGACTGAGAACAGAGATTTGTAAAAAAAACAGTGACACCTCATTTGACAGCTGTGACCATATGCATAAAACCCTTTCAAATAATAACCATTTGTGGTACATTCAATAGAGTAATGTCATTGAAAATATTCTTTTTCTTCATTTATCATTGATTTTAAAGAGATTTTGAATGATTATTAGCCCACAGTGTAGAGCAAAGAGCTCTATGATTGCAAACAAATGAACAGTGGTCTGTTCAACTTTCAGCACAAGACTCTTTACCCAGACGCCATCGACCTTGGTCTAAAGCAAGAAAGAGTCCTTTGACTTTCTGGGTATACCAAGGAAACACTAATAATGATGTGGCCCCCAAGATGGCTCAGTAGGTAAAAGGTAACTGCTAAGCTTGAGGACCTGGGTTCATTCCAAGGACCCATATGGTAGAAGGAGAGAAGTGACTCCCATAAGTTGTCATCTGACTTCCACATGTGCACTGTGGCACATGGGTCCACACACATACACACACACAAAATGTCATTTAAAAAACCTATTACAATGTCTTAACTTGAATGTAAAAGCAAACACACACACACATACACACACACACACAAACACACACAAACACAGTAATCCCTGTTAACTAATACCCAGTATCCATATAAAACGTGAATGTGACACCTTCCTAACAAAAGCAATACTTTGACAAACACTCCACCCCAAAAAACCTAAGTTCCCAGGGTTTTGGATGACAGGTTTTTCTTTTTATTTAAATCACACTTTCCAGGCTGCTGGTCAGTCACTCGTATGAACTCACAGCAACTGTGACAGCATCCCCAAAATCCATGGAAGCTCAAACCAGTCAAATCCCAACATAGGCATGGGGACATGGTTAAGAAATCCCAACACACCCTAAGGAACTTCTGGCAATTGATGGCTGCTGGGAGGGGGAGAGAGTCTTTTTTAAGGCTGGGACTCTTAGTAGGTTGACCACGGTCCAGTGGATGGACCCACACTGAAGGACATTTGGAGATACAAATTAGACTCTATAGGCCTTATTTTATATATATAATAAAGTTCATTAAATTGGGTGGGGGCAGTACGGGGAGGTGCAGATAGGGGAAAGGATCAAAATACCATCCAATTATATTGTATGAAAATAGCAAAAATTCAATTAAAACCATTAATTAAGGGGTAGAGAAATTGCTCAATGGTTAGAGCACAGGCTAGAAGGACCCAGGGGTTCAGTTCCCAGCACCCAGATGGCAGGTAACAACCATCTGTAACTCCAGTGCCAGGAGATCCAATACCCTCTTCTCACCTCCATGGGAAATTGCACAACACGTGTACCCTTACATACATGCAGGCAATACACTCATACGCATAAAACAAAAATAATAAAAGTACTTAAAAAATAAGAAAAAATAATAAATCACACTTTAAAACTGTGCCAATGGAAAGAAACCGATCTTGGTAAACATTTCCCTGTCTATCCTGGCGGTTAGGAGACTGTTATTCCTCAGCATAACAAACAATGCAGTCAGACCACAGGTGCTGGTGTCTGTCACACACGAAGTTTCCCAGATTAGCGCACAGTGCCCTACCCCTCCACTGCATTCCCGAGCCTCTGAAATGTGGACACAGCTTGGAAGGCACCTTTTAGCTAAAAACGGAGCTGGGCAACTGCATGTCAGACTGCAAATGATCTTCAGGAGCTCTCACGGGCTTATGCTCCTAAAGGGGTAAGTAGAACACCCTTTTAAAAAATGTAATATTAGTAAACCACATTCAAGGTCAGAAAAAGTCTACTTGGCCACCTGAATGATGACTCTGCCGTATTTGGAATTCAAAATTAAAAGGCAGGGGTTAAAAGTAGTACTTAACTAGATTTCGATTTGAAAACAAAATTGGGGCAGGACATGGACTGAAATAAGGACACCTCATTTAATGTCCTTTAGTTAGCTCACTTGTTAAATGTACGGATTCAACATAAAGTCAAACAAACACTACTAAAGTTCACGGAGAACACTCATGTTGTAGATGATTATTTATTCAGCCGATACATACATGCCAGAGAGCTGAGACACTGTGAGGCCTGCCTTGAGCAGGGTTAAGAAATAACTGAACAGTTAAAATAGTAAAGTTTATAAAGAGACATACAGCAAGGAATGTAGTCAGCAAAATGTCACCAAATTATATCCTTAAATCTGCCTTGCTTTAAAATGCATGCCTTTAGACATGCACACCGCCAACACACAGCACAGCCAGGAAGAGAACTTTGAGTCTCCAACCAAAATGAGAGCCCAGGACTTTGTGGCGTTTATAAACAGTGGTTTGAGATTTAGGTTTTGTTTTTCCATCTAAATAAAATATCCGTGGAACTGCTCTAACACCAAGGAATCAGGGAAAGGGGGACTGGTTAGCCGGGCACAGCGCCTTGAGTCTGTAATCCCTACGATTTTGAGACTGAGGCAGGAGGACCTGCTATAAATATGAGTCCAGCCTGGGATGCGTCCCGAGTACCAGGAGAGCCGGCACTACAAAGTGAGACCCTATTTCAAAACCTTTTTCAAAGGAGGTTTAAACTAAGTGATCTACCAAATTATTTTGATCCCAGACTGTGAGAGGACCAAGAAAGTTCAAAGTCCCTTCTACCCCTTGCTGATTCCATAGGGAGAGACGAAGCTGGTTTCATTAAGAAGGAAAAGGTTGATTCTCCTGTTAAATTCTTGACTGAGCCACAGATACTCAATTTCTGTAAGAAAGCATCACTGAGACCAAAATTTTGTTTATTTGATTTGATTTCTTGAGATAAAATCTCACTATGGCGCCCTGGCTGGCCTTGAACTCACTAAATAGCCCAGGCTGGCCTCCACTTCTCTCCTCCTCAGACCTCAGCCTCCCAAGTGCTGGGATCAGAGTCCTGAACCACCACACCCAGGTTTAATGCTAAAAGTTTAAAGGAAATGTTTATGGGAGAAAGGAAAGAAAACCTTAACATCAAAAATAATTGGAATTTATAGACAAGAAGCTTTGGAAAGCATCTCAGTTTGTATTTCTGGCTGACCTGGTATTGTGGTGCACCTCAGACTGGACTCAAACTGACAGCAGGTCCTCCTGCCTCTCGAACCACTCTGCCCAGCTAACCAGTCTCCCTTTCTACGATTCCTCAGTGTCAGGAGATCAGTTCCACAGACACTTTATTTAGACAGGGAGAGAAAATATTTTTCACTTAGGGTCAATTAAATTCAAACTGGAAACCAAGGGTAGTCTATTTGTATTTGAGGTATCAATATGAATACTGTTCAACTGTTGAGGGCAGCCTCTCTAGAAGATTCTTATAGTCTACCCCTGGACACTTTATGTCAATATTACATGTTTGTATATATTTGGTTTGTCCCTAATGTGGAGAATGACTCAAGAATTCTACGGGGAACCATAAATGCCTCTGAATTTCTGACTGTTCAAACAAAAATCTCTAGTAGCTGAAAAGTTCAAAGAGACAAATTGTTATGCCAAAGCCCTAAATCTCTAAGTCTTACAGCTGACATGTCCCAACCTGGGGCAGTAACAGATTGGAAGCCAAGGAGGGGCATTCTGGTGCAGAAGGATGGAGCCCACAGCTGTCTCTTCCTTCCACACACTTGGCTCCTAAAACTTGTTGATACATTTGGCCTGTTCATCTCATTTGCCGGTTTGCCGGGCTTGACACCAACAAGACGACAGAACATTTGTTAAGTCACAACTCAAGGCTTCAGTGCCACACGGAAGAAACCCGGCCAGCTGGGAGGAGAGAGCACGTCACAAAACAGACACCGAATCACATCTTCATTTTTCTCTGGAAAACAGTCAGAAAGGAAAGACTGTTTCCTAGTTATCCTGATAGGCCTTTTTTGTATCTTCTCCTCTTAGAACAGCAACCTTTGCTTTGAGTATGTTTCTATAAACGTTCACAACTGTAACTGAGGACACAGGAGCATCTAGAAAAGTCCAGTTCATACTGAAGGTTAAGTGCAATGAAGTTCTGATTTGGCACACATTTTTGTGGTGAATTTGAAACACTTCCAGGTGGTGATACTAACTCTGAAAAGAGATGAAAACACAAAGTTCTTGAAACAGCATTAGAAATGGTTTTAATGTCCTTATCTGCATAGTAATTAATTAAATAAAACTTTATGTAAGTTAAAAAATGCCTCGGTCTGGGCCTCTCCAGGAACACAAGAGACAAAATGATTATAAGAAAATGTCAGGTCCTTCTCACTTTACTATCTAGCAGGAAGTGTGCAATGATGTATCTTCCAGTTGTGATACAACTAAATGCCTTAATTACAAGTTCACCTCATTTATATCCAGAAACACACACATATTCTACAGAAATACCACAACAGACTTAAGAAACTGACCCACTAATTTGAAAATTTTGTCAAACATGCTGATGCAATGTTGCAATTCCAGCATGTGGCAGGAAGATCAGGCATTCAAAGCCATCGCCTACATAGCAAGCTTGAGGACAGCCCAGGCTGTAGATGACCCTGTTTTGATAATAAATACAAGACTAAAGATATAAATAATAAAATCCCTATTTATGTATCACAGATTATGGTGTCTTGAAACATTATACCCGAGATCTTATTCCAACTAACATGGCTAGTTGGAATGCTGGGGGCTCAGAGGGGTGTTCAGATATTTGTGTTTGCATTAAACAAATGTCTAGCGACTTTCAGAATTGGCAAACAGACGTGTAGCCCCAAAGGAATGCCAGAGAAAGAACGGATTAACCTGAGCACACAGCCACTAAAGTGGTAACATTCTCAGACCACAACCAACTGCCAAGCTCGCTGATTCCGGAAAGCCATCAGGCCACCTCGCCTCTTTTGCTGGAGAGAACCACAGCCTGGAAGATGTGTGCCACCTCCTCTCACCCCCAGGTGCCTGCAACCAAGCATATCTCCACTGATGCATGAAAAGACCAATGTGATCCATGTTGGTCCCCATCAACCCTCATAGGTAATGAAAACTTCTGAGGTTGATTAACAGAAAACTCTGAATTTTAAAAACTATCCTCAGGCTGGGCATGGTGGCACATACCTTTAATCCCAGCACTTGGGAAGCAGAGGCAGGTGGATCTCTGTGACATTGAGGCCAGCCTGGTCTACATAGCGAGTTCCAGGCCAGTTGTGGCTAGAGGGAGACAGTGACTCAAAAAATGACCCAAACCAAACCAAAACAAAAACTATCTTCATTCCATGGCATATACTGACATACTGCCATACAGGAAGGGCTCTGAACAGATGCCTAAAAGTTTCCAGGAGCATTCGAAATAACTCTTCTTGGGCTACCTATCAAAGTAGCCAAGTTCCCACCATCTTTTGATGTTTTGAATAGCAAATATCCCTGATAGAATTCTTATTAAACTCTTCGTATAAATTTGCTTCAGATAAGACATCTAGTGCCTGAGCTCTCTGGAAGAACAGGCTCACCTCAACAGATAGAAAGGGCAGGGGCACTGGAATCATGGGGACAGCAGGGAGAGAGGTGACCGCCAGTGTTGACTTGGCCACCAAGAGCAGTAAAAGGACTGAGAAAACAGAAATAATTCCAGGGAAAGAAAGCCAGAAGACACAAAGGTTTAGTCTATTTGCAAGCAGAAAAATGATAAGATCTGGTTTTTAATTAATAAAGTTAATGCTGTGTCTGTGTGTTGTTATGATTCAGTGCTTGTGGGTGTGGTTTTTAAATATTTTCTTATTTTTATTTTATGTGTATGTGTGTATTGCCTGTGTGTCGATAAGTGCACCCATGTCATGCAATGCCCACAGAGGTCAGAAGAGGCTGTTGGCTCCCCTGGGACTGGAGTTACGGATAGTTGTTACCTGCCATGTGGGTGCTGGGATTTGAGCCCGGTTGTTCGTGTTGCTGCATTGTGTGCTTTGGGTGTGTGTTGCTTTTTGTGGCGGTTGTCTTGTTTTTGCTTGTTTTTAATCTTTTTGAGAGAGTTTCGTGCTATGTAGCACTGGCTAGCCTGGCATTCACTGTGTAGCCTACACTGGTCACAAACTCATAGCAATCCTCCTGCCTCAGTCTCCAGAGTGCTTGAATTACAAGTGTGTGCTAGATGTTTTGATAGTCTGCATTGCCAATGAGGTAAACCCAACACACATGTGCTGAAGGAAAGACTTTGCTTCCCGTCCTCTCTAGACTCCTGCCTCTTTCCACCCTATGTCCCACCCTGGATACCCAAGATCACGTACTCCTTTCCCTCTGCCTATAAGCACAGGTAACTGTGTTCCTATTTTCTATTTTGTTTTGTTCTTATTTTTCTTTATTTCCATTCTGTAATGAAATGTCAGAAAAAAAAAAATAGAAGTCCTCTAAGTATAAAAGCAAGCTCAGTCTCCTTAAGAATCTCACCCACCAAAAACATCTATGGGAAGTGTAAGCGTATACCTCAGAGGACATGGGTACCTGAATAAGGGAGATAGGAGACCCTGGACTATTGATTTCCAGTCACAGACTCATGCCCTAGGACCTACTGTTTCTCAGAAATTATTATACTGAAAGATCACTCTGTGTAGGTTTCAGTCCAACATTTAAAGGCCTATGAAAACATGACAAAACTGGCCTTTTAAAGGGAGTAACACCCAATCAGACCAGATATAAGGTTGTGTAAGGCCTCAATTTTATTGCATGTTCAAATACCATTTAGCCTTGCAATATTCAAATGGCAGAAGTGTGGACAGTAGGTCAACACCCTGCCCAGCCTCAGCCAAGAGCCTACGTGGTGCTCTGCGTTCAGCGGTCAGGCAGCTGTAAGGAGCCTCCAGTGCTCAGCTGATCCTCCATCTAGAGAGTCACCGTTTTTTTGTTTTTTTTTTTTGAATCATGGGTCATGCCAACCTCTCACGAAGCATAAGCTTTGCGATGACTCACAGCAGAACTTCCGTAATGTGCTCTTCACCTATCTAGAGCCTTCCCTGTCCTTCATTATCTCTGCTCTTCGCAAGAAAAATAAATCATACGCTATGGAAAAATGTTTTTATAGCTCAATACAGCGGGAGGCACCTGGCCCTCTAGCAAGTTAAGCAGGAAAGGGAATTAAAGAGCGGTTCTTTCCGGTTCGACTGGAAAATGATGCGGCCAGCACAGCTCTCCTGTGGATAGCACTTCTAAGTCCTAAAGGAAGAAAGCTTTCCATCTCTGGATCTCTCTGAAAGCTGTTCCACCTCCTCTGTAGGATCCATTCTTGCATCAGCCCTGACCAGCCATGACTCACACACAGAGCAGAGGAGTGAATTCATCCTTAAAAAGCACAACAGATACTTTTACACCCATGGTCTTATCACTCACAGTAACAATCACCAACTTAAAGAAATCCCAGTGTCTGCTATCAGATGACAACCAAGATGTGATGGAGAGTATTGTGACAATACAAAGCCAATGAACTTTAAGGATAATAATGCTAAGATGAAATAAACCAGTCACAAAAAGACACATACTGCACTTCTCACAAGAAGTACGAAGTTGGTCAAATGCATAGAGACAGGACATATAGAGGTGGTTGCTGGGGACAGGGGGAAGGAAAATTATGAGCTGTGATTTAGTGGTGTTCAGAATTTCAGCATTCTGAGACTGGATATACAAAGACACAAAAAGACTGCATACTATTAAATTGTATAATTAAGATAGTAAGTTTTGTGTTTATCCCAATCAAAATTAAATTTAAAACGTTAGGTGTGGCAGCTTATACCTATGATCCCAGCACTCAGGAAGCCGAGACAGGCCAAGTGCTGTGAGTTCCAGGTCAGCCTGAACTACATAATGAGTTCTAAGCCAGCCCATGTTTCAGTGTAAGGCCTCGTCTCAAAAAAATAAATCCCCGCCCCAATAGGGGATGCACAAAGGACAGAGGGTTGGGGGAGTGACCCCACTAAAACAAATAGTGACATCTAATACTTTGTACGCTAAGAAGAAAATAATTTATGTTATATACACACCAAAAAGTATAACTGATCTTTTAGATTACCATTGTATATTCACTGCATCTATGTAAGATTTTGATCTGCAAAGAATCTACTCTACAGTCTGGACAGATGGCTCAGCAGGTAAGAGCACTGGCTATTCTTACTGAGGAGGACCGAGGTTCAGCTGCCAGCATCCACATGATAGATAACAACCGTCCACAACTCCAGTTCCAGGGGATCCAACACCCTCTCTGACCTCCATGGGCACTGTACAACACAGGCGCACTTACACACATGCAGGCAATACACTCATACACATAGAATAAAAACAATACATTTTTTTAAAGAATCTATAGTACATGACCACTCCCTTAAGTAACAGCTCTGAGTAACACCCCCTTGGTTCACAGACAAGGAAATTAAGGCCCAGCGTGGTGCAGTAACTTTTGCAAGACCTCACAGTTAGGAATTGATAAAGTCTGCTCTGCTCCTCACCTTCAGCTCTCAAACACACTCCTCTTTGCAAAGAGTCTTGTCACTGGCGTCTGCTTCCTCCCTGTCTTCCTAGCCAACCCCCCACAAGCAGGCTTCCCTCTTACCGTGTCCACTAAAGGTTCCCAAGAGGTCACCATTGTGTCTGTGTTACTGTTACTAGGTTTGGTGAGCTTATCTGCACCAACCTCTCTGGGGCAGGTGATACGGCTGACCCTCCATTTCCTTCTAGAAAGTATCTCTTCTCTCCATTTTCGGGACGCCGTTTTCTCCTGATAATCCTTCTGTTTGACTAACCCTCCTACCGCATTCTGAAGATACAGAACCTCTTGCTAAACTTCCACAATGGCTAATCAGTAACTAAAGGACAAATCAAGTCAGGTTTACTTTAGGGTTATTTCAGTGGTTTACAGAATTGTTCTGAGACCTGTAGTTAATAGATTGTAGAACCTTCTGGATGCAGGTTCTCTAGAGCTGACCTTTTAGGGAGGATTTCCCAAAGCTTCATACAGTATTTGGCACACAGTAAGCATTAAAGAGTCCTGTTCAATGTACTCAAACTACAAATAAATTCTCAATTTCAGAGCCATTTTTCGTAATGTAGTCCTCCAGATTCTACTGAGAAACTTCCCAAACTATCCAACTGTCACCCTCGCTCCAAGGCCAGTTAAGGATCCCCTGTGGGCCCCAGAGAATAGCTAAAACAGTAGGAACATTGCTCCCCATTACTTATCGTGCAATCCGCAGGTCTCTGCCATGTCTCCCTGTCTTTGTAAGCACCCAAACTATTTTGCAGGAAACCACACATGACAGTGACACTCCCCAGCTGTTAAGGCTTAGCTGCTGTTCTGCTCAAATAGTGTCTCACTTCGATATGAAAGGACTAGAATACACGAGAACATTCCAACAATTTCCCGTGTTTCCCGATTTGGTTAGCTGAGCAAACACCGGAGGCCTAAGTAAGAAACTGGAGGTGCACGCATGTTTGGATAAATAGGAACAGAGGTTATACCTTAAATCCATCACAGCATCTCAACGAGCAGCAAGTTGCACACAGCCTCCTTCTGTCCTGTGTTCTCTACCCCACCCACATCGGAACTCTATAAACAACATGCCCATCAAGCTGGTCCTGTGTCTTCATTTTTCATCTCATCCTTTTTGGAAGAGTGCATCCTCAGGTCCGCTTATAATCTCTGACCTTGTGGATGTTCGCCTGTTAGCTCTGAGCTTGGCATAATGGAATGTTAATAGGCTGTTATGATTTACTCTACAAAAATCAATGGTGTAGATCCTGTAGGGGAAAAAAGCCACTTTGGTGGGTTCAGCTATACACAGAGCATTAGGTATCATTTGATTCCCTAGGAATGAAAATTTGTCCTTGGCAATTCAGAGTTCCCTTAAGCTGATCTTTTATTTTAGTTAGATATTGAGTCTAATGTCCCTCCCTGACTTTAAATTCCTGAAAACTGACGAGGAACCCTGTGATATCGACAACATCCAAAATATCACATAGCATTGAGAAGATAAAATTTCAACAGCAAATGGTAAGTGAACTGTGAATTTCGGGGGGAATTTGACTGGAACAAGACAGGGCTGCTGTTTTGCTGTTGTTTTAAGTCTAGGGAAAAACTACATAACCATAACTCCCTAATAGATCAAAATAGAACATTTTTAAAAAGCATGGTAGAATTCAACTTTTGATTAAAAAATTATTTTCCATTGAACAAAAGGTCATTCTTTGATAGTAGAAATGAGGTAGTCTGTGAGGTTGACTCAAGAACATATCAATTTTAAGATGGAGCAAATCTTTTTTAAAGATCACCTTGCTTTGAAAGAATGGGAGGCAGAAAAGGCCTTTCTCAACTTCTGAAGGTCACAGAAAACATCCTCTTTGTGTCCTGAGTTTGTCTTGGGTGATGCACATATTTTGAGTTGAAGGTTCTTCAGTCGTTACTGGTTGTTTGTTTATAGAACACATCTATAAAATGACTATTTCAAGCCAGAAGGTTCTACTTTCAAAGAGATAACTATCTCTGAAGTTCGAGGATCTCAAAGGGAGAAGCACCACAAAGGAGGTGGGGGCAGGCGACAGGTGGCTGTGGGGAGACTTGGAGGCAGCTTAGAACGAGGACTGGTGTATGACACTCTTCACAAGCATGCCCTGTTGAGTAATGATCAAAATAAACTTTCAGGGCTGGAGAGATGGCTCAGCAGTTAAGAGCACTGACTGCTCTTGCAGAGGACCTGGGTTCAATTCCCAGCACCCATGTGGCGGCTATGAACCGTCCTTAACTCCAGTCCCAGGGGAATCTGACACCCTCTTCTGATCTCAGCGGCACTGCACGACACGGGTGCACTCACATACATGCAGGCAATATACTCATACATGTAAAAATAATAAATAAAAATTTTAATAAAAAGAGAATAAACTTTCTTAGTTGTTTATTGTTTTTCAATTCTCTACAATCTCTTATAGTCTATAAAAGGAGCTAGGTACTGCCACAGCCTGTTGTAGGAACTCTTTCCTTGGGGAGACATGAATAAATGTTTACCTTCTCCTCATAGAGCACCAAGAACAAACCAAAGTGAAAGTCCATTGAAGCCCAACTTGGGGGACCCCTAAACATCCACACCACCCAAAAGTCTCACCCCAGCATGGATGACAACTTCCCCATGGCTGCACAGATGGAGTCTCCCCTTCAGTTAACCCTCCACATTCTATCACTGTCGTACCTCCAGGACCACAAGGCCACATTCAATCACATACAATTGTCTGGGAGGCACAGGAAGAAGAAGCCAGTTTCAGGCAAGGGGCCAATGACCTCCCCTCCGTCTAAGAGAGAACACCAACAGTCAACAGATCCTACCTCAGGAGTCCCTTGCAAGAAGTCACAGCTGCTCTGATGAAGGTGACGGCTGAAAGGCTCATGCCCTAGGACAGCTCCCTGTTCTGGAGGAGGGATCTGCAGGTGAACCCTCACTACTCCCAGTGTGCCTTCTCCCCCACCCCTCAGTGCACTTCCATCCCCTGGTCCTCAGGCTCCACTCATCTTTGTCTCTTTACTTTTCTTTCTCCCTGATAGGACTATGTGAACCTGAAGGTCATAACCCTTTAATTTACCACTACTACTAAATGTCTTGTAATGTGCCTAAAATACAATAGTTACTGATGTAAGGAAGAATCTATAGTGTGCCAGTTACTAACCAGGCCCTGGTCCAGGCACTAGGGTAACAGCAATGAACAAAACATATGAACACAACATCCTTCCCTGAATAGTCAAGAGCGATGTAAATGGACAGAAACATGGAGGAACAACAGGTAAGCAACACCTCCCACTGGTCAGTTTGAAATTTCACTTAGTGGGATAAAGAGAAGGCATGCACATAGCCTGATTTTTACACAACTCATTCACATGGCAAAAGTTAAGTCCAGACTTGATTTACAAGTAAAACTTCAGAATCTTAGGATTATAAGCTGACACACAACTTCTCTTTATCAATGATTAGCCTCGAGCCTTTATGTTCCCATCTCACTACTAGTAAACCCCACAGTAACAACATATCCTTAGAGGGAACCATACATATCTTGGACTACATCTTGGGAAGAGGTATTTAACAGAGCTCAATCCCCTCCTCCCACCAACACAAACAACAGGTAAAAATCTGTGGAACATTTGTATCTCTCCAAGTCCATTCATCATCTATGAATTCTCTCATTTGAACCATCACATCACATGTGATGTAGATAATCAGGCTTTCTTAAGGTCTGTTCTCCATGACATGTGAGTTGAAGCTCACAGCATTTATGTTACTTGTGTAATTTTACTCAATTGATAAGTTGCAAAGTCGAACTTAGCATCAGAACTATAAACTCCAATGTCAATAACCATGTTTGATACAAATGCATTATACCATCTACAAGAAAAGACAGATTAAAAACAATTGAAGCCAGCAATGCCTACAATTCTAGCACCCAACAGGCTGAGGCAGGAAGATCAGGAGTTCAAAGTCACCCTCAGCTACTAGCAAATTCAAGACCAGTCTGAGCTAAACACAACTTTGTCTGAAAATAACAACAATACTAACAACAATAGAACTGAACATAAACAGAACTCTCATGGCTCCTTCTTTCCTACCCACCTTTACAACCCAAACAACCAGAGGCAGATGAACCAGTTACCTACGCTAAACAGTACTATTTCTTTTCTGTTTACTTCTTTTTTTTTTATGTGTATGAGTGTATTACCTGCATGTGTGTAAATGCATCGGTGTTGTGCAATGCCTGTGGAGGTCAGAAGAGGGCATCAGATCCCCTGGAACTAGAGTTATGGATGGTTGTTAGCTGCCATGTGGGTGCTGGGAATCAAACCCAGATTGCCTGCAAGAGCAGCCAGTGCTCCTGACCGCTGAACACCTCTCCAGGCCTGAAGAGGACGATTTCTGCAGCAGTCGGATATCAGAACTTCCAGACAGGTTGCCTGTAAGCAGCGTATAGAACTACCTCATTCATTTCTGGGTGGCAGACGATGATCGTTTCATCCGACTATGTGGCCAAGGACAGTAAGCCTCGCTCTGCAAGCCCCTGAGGTCCACGACTGTCACATTCCTCACTGCCGGACCTCAGCACCCCATCCCATTTGCAGCAGGGTATTCAGCAATTACACAATGCATGAATGAATGACGAAAGGGCACTATCAACTGTGACGAATGGATTAAGGGTTCTCACATTTTCTGCTTTTCCTCCGTAGTCTCCGACTCGTCAGACTTTGAGCCATTTGTAGGCAGAGACGCTCTCTGTCTTCCTGTGTAAATCATGTTGAGAACCCCAGATGGTGGCGTGCTCGCGTGGCATGTGTGTTGCATCAATATTTGCTCATTGATTTGTTGCTCAAATACCACTACTGAGTTGTGTTTGTCTGGCAAATCATGCAATTTTAATCATTAGAGTCTGAGGTGGGAAGAAAATGTCTTTTAAAACAATTGAGGGTAAATGGGAAGCACTGAGAGAGAGATTGGTCTGTGGGAAGCATCCTACATGAGAACACAAATACACAATGGATAAGAAATAAGATGAAAACAGCATACTGGTGAATCTCCAAGAGCGGGGGCAACTTTACTGGCAGGTACACAGACACGCAACTTTGCTGCCGGGTGCACAGACAGACACACACTGAGCCACACCTGCAGGACTGCAGAGACAGCTCACCAGCTCAGAGCTCTGCTGCTCTTGCAGAGGACCTGAGCTTGGTTCCCAAGAACCCACATGGGGTGGCTCACAACTGCCTGAAACTCCAGATCGAACACCCTGTTCTCGCCAAAGGCACCTGCACAGATGCGCGCGCACACCCACCCACCCACACCCACACCCACACCCACACCCACACCCACACCCACACCCACACCCACACACCTTTTTTAAAAAGTGGCACACACCAGGTAACCAAAATGGATTTTACAGCACAGGCTGTGGAATCATAGGACGGTTATACAAACTACAGAACCAACTGTTTGCTCCACAAAATTGAAAAGACTTATTCGCATGCCTATAATGCCTATATTTTATTTTTCTAACAAAAGTACATGTACTAAATATTATCGGGCATCTATAGTGAATGAAGTGTTTTGATAAATTAAATAGTTCAATCAAGAAAACCATTGACGATGCAAGGCTTCTGATTGGGGTAGAGCCGGAAGATAACCAGAACATCTGAGAGTTCGGAGAAACAGCACGGACTGTCCATTTAGAACTCCAGCCCAATGGAGGAAGCCTTTGCTATGACTGTGATCACCAGGAAAGCATCAATTAGTCCATGTTTTCATGTAATGAATGTAATTTACTCTTTCTTTGATGATAAAGAATCTTCTTGTAATATAAGGTCATGTTTTGAACCAGGATCTTTCATACACAGAGCTGCAGATAAACAGTATGCTAGGAGATTAGGCAAATGTGCACAGACCTCAGGAAATCCCCCATGAAAAGGACACCACAAAATTTAAAGGCCTCAATACATTGCTCAATACATTGGATGTGGCTTCCTCTTAAAGAGATGCTCAAAGGAAGCTGATTGCTGAGTTGGTTTTTGTTTTTAGAGAGAGAGGGGGTCTCACTACACAGCACTGGCTGGCCTACTACCTGCTATGTAGACCAGGCTAGCCTCAAACTCAGAGAGATCCACTTGCCTCTGCCTCTGGAGTGCTGGGATTAAAGGTGTGCACCACCATGCTCGGCTGATCGCTGGGACTTTTGAGTTCTACTTATCAGGGGTCATTTTAATTTCACTGAGGAAAATACTTTGATATTTCGGTGAGTTCAGCTCAGAGCTGAAGATAATGATATCCATGTTGAATTGAAACTGCTTCTGAATTACCAATGGCATGGTTACTGCCTTCCGATAAATGCACCTTCATTTAAATTAAGCCACATCTGATTATATCACAATGACATACTAGGTAGGAGGCCCTAAAAACACAATAGATTTATAGCCTTTCACTCATTAGGCTGAGTGTTCAAAGTTGAAGCATGTGAAGGATGCTTTATCTCATTACACCTTAAATGTTCAAGGGGTGAATTCACCCAAACCAAAGTCTCACCATCATCTGGTCAACGTATCAACTACAACCATGATTTCTTCTTCACTTTGAACTTTCCATCTTTGAAAGTTTAACTTCTCACAGAGAAAAGCACAACTTTTCAGAACATCTCCTCTAAGGACAACTGTAAAAACAGGAAGGTGCAGTCAATTAGCAAACAAATGTTGGGTCTGCACCTTCAGAGAGCTTAAGATGGGGGAGGACCGAGGTGTCCACAACTAGGTGACACTTCAACTGAGTGGGAAGAGCAGAAGGAAGGAAAACACCAGACAGCGAACACAGGAGCCCTGGCCACACACACCGCCATGTTTACTTCCTCCTCGTGTTGAAGCAGAATCTCTGGGCAGCGCTATATGGGCAACACCAGTCAAGTGTGCCTGCAGACACAAAGAAAAGGTCTCTTTCGTGTTTATTCGGGGACTGTGGAGCATACTGAGGGAAAAGGGCAGAATTCCCTTTGAGATTCATTTCCCTAATGTTTGAAGGCACATTTTCTTCCTGTGCTATTACCACAGTTACAATATTAAAAGAAGAAGAGTTGGTGGGAAATGTTGAGGCTCCAAGGGACTTCCACATGTAGAAAGAATTAACCCAGGGCTACTGAGATGGCTCAGTGAGTAAAGGCGCTTGCGGCCAAGCCTGACAATCTGAGTTCAAGCTCCAGGATCCACATGGTCAAAGGGCAAAACAGAGTCTGGCAGGTTTTCCTCTTACCTTCTCCTATGTGCATGCATACACTAAATAAATAATGCAATAATTTAAAATTTTTTAAAGGAAAAAAAAGTAAGCATTAATCCAGAGGACAGTCCAGAGTTAATGGGCACTCAGTTATTTGTAAGTCTTACCATAAAATCTACGGTTTGGTGGCTGGACAGACAGCTCAGCGACTAAGAGCACTGGATGTTCAGGTTCTGTTCCCAGCACCCACATGGTGGCCAACCACCACCTGTACCCCAGTTCCAGGGGAACCAACGCTCTCTTCTGGCCTCTGTGGGCATTGGAAGCATAGGTGCACTTATGTACGCACAAGCCAAACATTCATACACATAAATTAAATTTTTAATTTTAAAAATCTATGGTCTAGATTTAGTTTGTTTCCCCCAAAGCTTTATATTCTGGTCTCTAATATGTTAGTATTGAAGGGAGTCGGGGGCAGGGCTGGTGCAAGGTAATTAGGTCGTCTGCTGCCTGCAGAGACTAATGCTGACTTCTCAGAGTGGACTGGTCCCCATAACACTGGGTCCCTATAAAGAAAGGCCTGGGCCCTCCATGTTCTTTTGCTTTCTATCAAGTGATATCTGTCTCCCCCTCCTCTCTCCTCCTTCCTCCTTAGCTCCTTCTCCACTCCCTTTTCCTCCCAGCCCCTAATAATCTGCATTAGCTTAGTACTCTGTCAGCAAGAAGTCCATCACCTCTGACGAGATGGCTCAGGTAAGAGCACTTGCTACCAAGCCTGACAGCCTGAGTTTGATCCCAGAACTCCGGTGGTCAGAGAACTGACTCCTACAAGTGATCCTCTGACTTTCACATGTGTGTCATAGCATGTGGACATATGCATACACAAGAAATAAGTAACTAAATAAATGTCCAAACATTTTTAAATAGAAGCTGGAGGTTTGGTAGTTAAGTGCTTGCTGTGCTTCCAGAGGTCCAGAGTTTAGTTCCTACCATCCAAGCCAGGTGACTCATAAAGGCCTGTAACTCTGGCTCCAAAGTTCCGACTCCGTCTTCTGGACTCAACGCACACCCATACATACATAGCATACATTCACACAGACACACAAAACATAAATAAAAATAAAAACAGTTCTTGGGAAAAAAAAGAAAAAGCTAAATAATAAATTTTAAAAAACCCTTCACCAGATAGAGTCTTTCTGCCTTGCACTGAAGCTAAGAGCCAAAATTAACCTCATTTTTTGATTGTGTACCAACCAGTCTGTGCTATGCAACAGAAAATAGACTAAGAAAACTCTTTTCTATAGATTTGAGTCATTTCTCCAATATTTATGGCAAAAAATTAAAAGAGGGAGGGGAGGGCAAGGGCTTCAGCTAAGGCCACTGTGCTGGCCTCGCCACATAGTTACATGGTTTCTGCTTGGCTCTTCCAGGCCAGCCTGTCCTCCATCTGCAGGCAGCAAGGGCAGATGCTCTGAGAAGCATCAGGACCATCGCTGTTACAGGAGAGTCAGCAAATAGCAAGGAGCACAGACTCCGCAGGAGAAAGCGCCTCCGGCAGAAGCGGCCCAAATTCTGGGAGACCCCAGTAGTTAGCGGAAGGCCTTTTTTAAATGAGTGGAAAAGACCCACGTACAGCCAGACATCAGTATAATTACCAGGCCACGGGGCCTGCCTGCCAAGCCAGCTTGATGTGGCCTCTTAACCAGGTTTCATCCTTGGCCCCTCAGCTGTTCCTGCTCCTGCTACTAAATAACCTGGCAGATGCTCGCACTATGCACTGCAAACCCTGGCTGCCTATCTTCTGGTTTGTTTTGGCACCTAGTTCTGACAGGAGAACATCTGGGGAATGGACTGGAGCCCTATGACACTCTACTGCCTGCCAGGTTACTGTCAGGGAGGGGTTGGTTTCTACCTTTCCAGAGATCACTGTGGATTCTCCTAACCGCATACACACCAAGTGTGACCTGGACACAATCAGTTGCTAATTGTTGCTATTCATCTCCCCCTGGCAAATGCGCCAGGGGGAGCAACATGTGTGTCCTTTTCCTTCTGTTCTGGGTTGCATGGTCTCTGCGTCTTTCTCTTCTCACGCCATGATCTTACTCCGTTCTGTGGACTCATCACCAGCTATGTGTCCACAAGCCCCAAGTCACTCTGGCCACTGCAGTTCATCACCGGGCGCTCCTCGGAGTCATGCTTGACTTCTCTCTCTCCATTGGCCTCACATCCTTGGGAAGAGTTATGGTGCCACTGTCACGCTGAGGCACGCCCTTACTGTCTCTGCAGACTCCAGCAAGCTGTGCTGTATTTCGGTGCTCCCCACAGCCAGAGTGCACATGGGCCCCTCTCTCTAGCTTTCAGGTCTCCCTCTCCAAGTCATGCTCCTCTTTCTAAAGCACTAGACTACAGACAATGGGATGTGTGTGTTGACCTCACAGGAGGAAAAGAAAACTATATTCACTTTATGAAATTGTTGGAAACCTTTCACAAGTCAGATCCTTAAAAGGTGCTCACATTTCACAGCAGCGGCATCTCCAGGGAAATTCTCTAGAATAAAGCACCAGCATATTTCATCCAAGAACCCCAAAATAAGTGGTCGAGTCAGTAACAGGTTCAATGCCAGGACTAACCTCAGTGGAGACATGGAAGCAAAGGGGAGGTAGGCATGATGGACCAAAGAGAAGTCAAGAGGGCCGGGAAGATGGCTCAGTGGTTAAGACCACTTGCTGCTTTTGTAAAGGACCCAGGTTTAGTTCTCGGGCCCCACATGGCAGCTAACAACCAAACTCCAGTTCCAGAGAATCTTCAACCCTCTTCTGGCCCCTGCAGGCACTTGCATTCACATGTACAAACAAACACACACACACACACACAGAGACAAATAAAATAAAATCTTTTTAAAAACAGGTCAGAACCCAGAATGTGCTACCCATTGCTTCTGCAATTATAGACACCCACAGTAAGTTCCAATCAGCCATTAGGATTTTTCTAGCAAGGTCCCAACCAGGTGAACTACAGCTCAGGTGGGGTTGCCGCAGGTCCTTGCCTTTTTCCTTAGACTTTGGTTAATGCAACACCAACCTGAATTTTCAAAGAATAAAACAGCGAATTGGAAAACCCGGGTTCATAGTTTCCACTGGCCCAATGTTAACATCATTTCTGTGACTGACCCCACACAAGGGGTTGACTATGTAAGCACTCAGGGTACCATCAACAGCTCAGACCAAACTCATGTGTATTTGCTTTTGTTTCTAGAATAAAATTCATTTTACCTGAGTTAAGTTGATTACTCAAACTCTGAAGACTCCTCCCAGCCCCCACCTCCAGCCTTCTTAGATCTCCTTAGGCTAAATTACTCTAGGAAACAAACAGTGCATTATGCTTGGCTCCTTGGAATGAGATCAGTTCTAGTTTCAAATTCCCCTGTGAAAGAGCCCGAAGGCCACAGACCCTGTGAAAGTCTCAGGTGCCTAGAAGCTCAACAAGGCCTCAGCTATGACAAGAAAGTATTACTTGGGCAGTATCTACAAAAGAAACTAGACTTTCAGGCATTCGGCAAGAACAGGTCCATAAACAACCCAGCCTCAGTCTCTCTTGTTTCCTGGAGATGTAAACACCAGAGCAAAGGCCTCACTGTAGGGCCGGGCAGTGATTTTCTCCACCTGGCACCATCTGTGTGCACCTAGCCAGGCTTGCTGGCAGAGCAGGCCACATAGACCATTACTAATGTGTCTGGGTCAGTGAGGTTGGGCCTGCAACAAGATGCCTATGGATTTCAAAGGCTGGCCCTCCTTCCACGCCAGCTCATCAATCTAGGTTGGAAAACAAGCATATTTTTATTTCACTTTCTTTCAAATTTCAAAGAAAAACCTCACTTTTAAAGATCGTCTTGTGAGAACTGCCCGTGATCAAGGTGCCAACACCAGAGCTCAGAAGAGATCTTCAGGCTGTGAGGCTCGCTCACAGATCCCCTGCCAAAGTTCAGTAACAAGGCCAGGGAGAACAGCTTTCCTCAGACACAAGAACCTTTAAAATAGTGACACAGGCTAGGGATGGGGATGTGTCTCAGTTGGAAGACAGCAAAACTAGCATGCATGAAATTGGGTTCAACCCCAGTAAGACATAAACACATGCCCATAATTCCAGCACTCGCAAGTATCAGAAGTTCAAGGTCATCCTCTCACTACGTAGTGGGTTCCAGGCCAGCCTGAGATACATGAGCTCCTATATTAACTAACTAATTAATGACACTGGGAAAGGACATCACAGAGTAAAGTCTGAAGTCCTCAGAGCTGAGTCTGTAAAAGAACACCTAATGCCTCTTTCCAGCCTCCAGGATCCTACCGTGTGAGCCTGGGCAGAGACTGTGAGGAGTTAAAACTTGTCGACCCCAGTCATCATTTCAGAATCCATCCACGAACTCTGTCCGCACCATCAACCACCTATCAAGTACTTTCTACACGTCTACTGTTTGTCTAGAATTTGATATTCCCTTGAACTTCTCTTACTGATAGTCAGGGCTGACTTCACTACAGAGTCATACATAGGCTAGAGACATCCAAGAACCCAGGAGGACAGGATCATGTCACCCTCACCTTCAAAGTACAGGTGGCAATTCGAATGAGACTGTCCCCATAGGCTCCATATGAGGACAATTTGTCCGGTTGGTGGCACTGTTTTTGGAGGTCTTAGTAGGTGTGGCCTTGCTGGAGGAAACACGTCGTTGGTGGTGGGCTTTGAGAAGCCTTAAGCCTTGCCAGATTAAGACTGTTCTCTGCTTCCTGTGCCCACTTCAAGATGCGACACCTTGGTTTTCTGCTCTGGCCATCTTTGCTGCTATTACAGACACTTACTCCTGGAACTGTAAGCTCAAATAAACTCTTACTTCTGTAAGTTGCCTTGGTCATGGTGTTTCATCACAACAACAGAAAAGTAACTACTACAATCAGCATGTCACACTGACTTGTTACAGGATTGCCCAATAATGAAAAAATTAAAAAATATCTAGGTAAATCTGTAAATACAGTTTTTTGATTGAGAGGGCTCTCAGGATCAATGACTGTAATACTGCCTTTGTAAAGGGTACCCCACTCTAGATTTCAAGCCAAACCATGACTCAAACCCATACAGTCAAAGTCTAACATCCACAAGACTAATGCATGACTGCATCCTCCAAAGAAACTAGATCTTCTGCTTACAGTAATGAAAGGTTTCAAGATAAGTGACTTCATTTTCCCACTGTTGCTTAGATATCAGTTTCTCCACTTAAAATTTAACAGAGCTTGGGCTGGAGAGATGGCTCAGCAGTTAAGAACGCTGACTGTTCCTGGAGAAGACCCGGGTTCAAATCCCAGCACCCACATGGCAGCTAACAACTGTCCATAAGTCCAGTTCCAGGGGATCCGACAGCCTCTTCTGTCCTCCGCCAGCATTGCATGACACGGGTGCACTTACCTACATGCAGGAAATACACACATAAAATAAAATATTTTTTAAAATTTAACAGAGCTTAAATCAGGGTAAAGAGTCAAAGGAACTCTGTGAGCTACACTATTAATTTCTCTAAGCAAGATCTCACCTTCCTTGTAAAACTACATGCTTACCAACCAAGCTGAGAGATCCGCAGGCAGCACAGCTATTTGGCATAAGTGGAGTGGCCCGAGTTCACGTTAATTCCTCCTTCTAGTTTTTTCAGCCTCTAGGCAACTACAGACGACCTGGCTCCTACCACCTTTGCTCTCCCCAGCCACACCCCGTGCATGGGTGGCTAGATCAGTAGCCCCTGAAAACAGGTCATTCAGTCACTTAGATCCACAGACTATTCCGTATCGGAGAAACACTAATATCTTCAGACGTGTTCTCAGCCTTGAAACTTGACATCCAGATACACAATATATTGAACACACAGAACGTATGTGAACATTTAAAATGCAATCACGTGGCTGGGCATGGTGACGCAAGTCTGTAATCCCAGCATGGGGGAGGTGGGAGCAGGAGGATCAGTAGTTCAAGGTCATCCTCAGCTACACATGGAGTGCAAGGCCAACCTGGACTACATATGTGCCATCCTTAAAAGATCAAAATTAGTTAATTAACTAAAGTGCAATTATCTAGTGTACCTTAACTAACTTATCCCAGGACCTGAGGCGAAAAGGAAAATGAACCCCCTCGCATTCCTGGGTGTTTTGTTTTGGTGTTTCAGAAATAAGATGATTTTTTCAGGCCAGCCTAAGTTCAGTTAGGTTTTTAATGTCAAGCTTTGTGACTCCTTACTTTGCTACTTTGTCTCCTCTTTGCTATAGGAGTCTCCAGCAACTCCTTTTATAAACAAACACTGCCCGACTGCCGGCATTCAACTTCCTTCTCTCAGTCTGGTTCTGCTGGAGAGAGAGATAAGAATCTAGACAGAGGCTTTTGTAGTGTTTTACCTGCAGCTTGTCTAAACCACCAACTGACAAACACAGACTCCGCCTTTCTGTACTGCAAGTAGCCAACGAGGAAGTAAGTGCACAGACCTCTACTGCTGCTGCTGCTTTTTAAAAGATTTGATTATTTTAAATCATGTGTGTGCATGTGCCTGTATGGTTATGTGTACATGAGTGCGGGTACCTGTGCAGGACAGGAGAGGGTGTCAGATCCGCCCCCCCCAGAGCTGGAGTTATAGGTGTTTGCAAGCTGTCGGTTATGGATGCTGTGAACGGAACTCAGGTCTTCTGGGAGACAGCGCAAGTGATCTTAGCCACTGAGCTATGTCTCCAGTCCCAGACCTGTGCTCCTAACAGCAGTCTCAGGGCAGAAGCAGTTAGCACACTAACTAGGAGGTAGGGTACCTAGACGTCAAAATGATAAATCCTTGAGAAACTAAAAATATCACATAATAGCAAAAAGGCACAAAATGACAACAAACATGTCTATAGGACTCATAGGAAAACAGTCTAAACAGCCAGGCTCAAGTGGAGACAGGAGCCAGCCAACGTTTTAAAAAAATTATTTATGCCGGCTGTGGTGGCGCACGCTGTTAAGTAGTATATGCTAAAGAGACAGAGGCAGGAGGATCATGAGTTTGAAGCCAGTCTGGGCTACACATTTGGGGCTGGAGAGATGGCTCAGAGGTTAAGAGCACTGACTGCTCTTGCAGAGGACCCAGGTTCAATTCCCAGCACCCACATGCTGGCTGTGAACCATCCTTAACTCCAGTTCCAGGGGAATCCGAAGCCCTCTTCTGACCTCTGTCACACTGCATGACACGGGTACACTCGCATACATGTAGACAATACACTCATACACATAAAATAAAATTTAAAAATTTTTAAATTATTTTAATTTTACATGTGTGTATACTGCTTACATGTATGTAAGTGCACCACATGCATAAAATGCCCTGCATAGACCAGAAGAAGGCAACATATCCCCTGGAACTGGAGTTAGGGATGGTTGTTGGCAGCCATGTGGGTGCTGGGAATTGAACCCGGGTTCTCTGGAAAAACAGCAAGTGTTTTTAAGTAGGAGCCATCTCTCCAGCCCCCCCAACCCACATTTCTTAAACAGCCAACCATTTCCAAGGAGAAAATAGACCATCACCACCCACAGAGGAGGTGGAAGTTGCTCCCACTAAGAACAGCTCATTGTCTTCCCAGGGCGCTGAGTGGATCTTCATTGTGGCTATTTTTTAATGGCTAAACATTTCATTGGACTTCACAGGCCTGTTCCTAAAAGGTGAACTTTATGACTTAATTCCTTATTTACTATTACTACAAGTGAATATTAAAGCATAATTTGGGGCCCAGCTTATAACTTAGTGGCAGTGTGAGCATAGCATATGTAAGGTCTTGGGTTTGATGCCCACAATCAAAGACAGACAGTTACACAGACTTAGGCTTTAAGGGAAGGAAAACCCTCATTTCTGAACACCCCCATGCATATATTTTATATGCAGAATTCTCTATTCTACACATAGAATACACATATATAGAAATAAGAAACAAGTGTTATTATCCGACTTCCCTGAGCACTTAGAGTCTATATGTCTTATAAAGACTTCAGTGGAAAACTCCTACATGGCCCTCAGAACCCAATCCAGCAGAAAGGCCTTGACGTATGTCAGGTGCTGGGAAGGGCCCTGAGGCCCTAAGAAGGTAAGATTTCTACCCTCTCTCCGCATCTTGGGATAATGTGGTGCAAAGTTCCTGTGCTGGACAGCTTCCACTGTCAACCTGACACATCTGAGAAGAGGTGACCTCAACTGGGGAATTTCTTCTTCCCAGACTGGAATATCTGTGGGGCATTTTCTGGATTGGAATGATATGGGAAGCCTCAGGCCACTGTGGGTGGTACCACCTGGACAGGTGGTCCTGGGTTGTGTAAGAAAGCAGACTGGGTAAGACCAGGGGAGTGAGCCAGTAAACAGCATTCCTCCATGGTCTCTGCTTCCTCCTGCCTCAGGCTCTCCTACCTTGAGCTCCTACCTTGAGCTCTCCTACCTTGAGCTCCTAAGTCCTTACCGACATAGCTTTCTTTAGAGAGGACTTATTTACAAGAGATACTGACAAAGGACGCCAGTGTCCGCTGTTCATTTAAGAGGGGAAGGAGAGGACATTCTCAGAGGTGAATGTCAGAAATGCTTTGGCTTCTGATGAAATGTTGGTATAATATAAAGAATTGGTTACAACTGATCAATCAGAATGGTTTGCCCCAGGACAAGATTCAGGTAAGCAACTGGACCATCTGATTCTGAAAGCACACAAACTGTCAACTGCCTTTAATATTTAATATATTAGTTTTCTATATACCTCCCTTGCTATGGTTTTATGAGCTCACCATATAGCCCCTAATTCTTACTCAAGGAAACAAGAGACTGCAATGAAGTAATTTAGGATAAGGAATTATGCTAGAGAAACTGATTGCATGTGGGGAAGTGGGGCTCTAGATAGGATGGCTCCGTTTAGAAGAAGAAAGACTGTCATAGAAAGACACGAAAGAGGCACCAAACAGGGAAAACGGCCTCTCTCTGTAGTGGGTCACAGTATGCAGAATGCCAGACTGAGTACAAGATTCATCTAGAAGCTCTGGCTTCTAACACACCATGCAGAAACCACCAAAATACCATGAGTGAAATCCAAAATGATCCTAATGGGGCTGACTCAGAGCTGGCCCTGCAGTGACGGCAGTTACAGCGCACGCTGCGTGACAGCACAGTTGAGGGCTGAGGCATCATCTCTGCCCATAAATATTTTTACAGGAAAGCATTTTGTTTTCAGATGCCCTATCTATTTTCTCAAGCATAGAATCAGTTTAGTAAACAGAGCAACAAAGACAGTGGCGTGTGTGTCTGTCTGTCTATGTGTGTCTGTGTGTCTCTGTGTATGTGTTTGTGCGTGTGTCTGTGTCTCTTTGTGTGTGTTTGTGTGTGTGTCTGTGTGTGCATGTGCATGCAAGCATGTGCGAGGCCAGAAACTAACTTCTGGTGTCATTTCTCAGGAGCAGTCCACCTTATTTTTTGAGACGGGGTCTCTCACTGGAACCTGCAGCTTCCTGAGTAGGCTGGGCTGGCTGGTCAGCAAACCCCAGAGAGTCTCCTGCTCCCCATCCCCAGCCCTGGGAGAACAACTGTGTGCAATCATGGCTGGCTTTCCTGGGTACTAGAGACTGACAAATCCTCATGCTTGCTTTACAGACTGAGCGGTCTCCCCACAGCCAGGACTGACTTTTCAAAGGTTCAGGATCACGTTCTATCTAAATCTTTATTAATTATCCTAGAACTTACCTCTCCCTATTTTACTGCCAGATAAGTGGTATATTTTCTGGCTTTATCTGACTGTTTTAGACATTACCTTTTACTTCACTGAATCACAGAGTTCTAGCTTTACAAAAATGAATAAAAGCCTGGGAACAAAGTAGATCTTCCCTGTCACAAAGGAAGACACCTAAACACCATATTTGAGTGACTTGCTCAAAACCACACCATTAAAGCCCAATCAATCAAGTCTACCAGTCAATCTGAAGTACACAGATAAATATACCTTACGTTCTCTGCTAATTTATATGGCAAAGCATTATAAATAGGCCAAGGCTTCCATCTTTAAATAACTGAATTCATACATCTAAATTTTTTAAAGTATTCAATCATTTAATGGGGTGGTTAAATAGAATGTTTTCATAGCGACCTTTCAAAGCTAAGCACATGTTGAGACTCACTGGACCACCCAAGTGAAAACCCAGTTACTCCATTTAATGTTTATTTGCTTTGTTTCTAAATGTGTATTTAAGTGGCAAAGTCATAAAGGGAAGAATTAATGATAATCAATACCAGATCTGCAACCATAGAGCATTTCATAGGATTGCAGTATGTAGTGAAGTCAGCCAAAAAGCATTCTAAAATGGGAAAACTCTGTAGAGCACTTTAAAAGCAAGTCCCCAGCCATATGCTGGATTCTGAAACCAGAATTACCAAAGACCAAGACACTCTGAGATCCTTGGAAAGATTTTCTCCAATAAAAGGGGGAGGGGGTCTCAGAAGGTGGGGAGGAGGCAAATTAGATCCGATGGCAGAAAAGCATATGCTTTTTGCCCTTCTGGTATCTTCAAAACTACATGTCACCACTCCAGATTCTAAAATAAAGTGCACACAAACTTCAAAAGATCAGAAACAAAGGATGCATTTATGTACCTAAACGTGCAGATGGTTCACATTCCTAAGGAATGTTGAACATCATAAATAGGGATTAGGTTTCCAGACTAGCTTATAGAATTTTTTTTTCAAATTTCATATATACTTGAAGTAATTAATAGTACAATGTATTTGAGAAAAAAAAATCAAAGCTAAGGGCCTGGGGCAGTGAGAGGCATTCTGCAAGGACAGGAACACAGCCTGCTTCACTGAGTAAGCTAGGTCGCTCCTCTGCCTCCTATTCTCTGTAATATCAGTCCTGGAAAAGAGGGGAAACTGAGGCAAAGAAGTTGCAATTCCACCTACCCGTACCTCTTATAGGCAATGAAGGTAAGTGAGCAGGCAGTACAGAGGCCTGCACACCAGGACATGGGGACGGACACAAAACAACATGGTAAAGCTCAAAGGCCTCCGGGCAGCCCAACGCAAGTCATCCCCACAAAAGGTTTAGGAAACCGGACAGTGCTTAGCCCTGTGTAAAGCTAAGAAATGTTTCCAGGAAACAGGCTGTCACGTCACTGAGAACAGTCTGGGTACAAAAGCGGGGCTACCCAGAGACTAGGGGAGCTGAGGTAGGAAACCTGAGGCACCTCACACAGAGAAGCATTTCCACAAGGGCATTTGGGATACCTGAAGCCCACTATCTTGACACATTTGGCACTGTCTCTAGATGAAGGCACTGGGGAGGTGGCCCATCACCACAACCAAAAACTCCAAAAGGCAGAGGTTCGGCAGGGCCTGGGATGCCGGCTGAAATACCGGAAATTCCTTTAAGCAATCTCACTGTATAACTACAAGATTGGCATCTGGGGCTGGAGAAAAGATTCAGCAGTTAAGAGCACTGGCTGCTCTTGCAGAAGACCTGGATTCGAATCCCAGCACCCACACGGTGGCTAACAACCATGCATAACTTCAGGTCCAGGAGATCCGGCCATGCAGTCCCCCTCAAAGAAGGAAAGACTTCAAACAAGTTGGAGCAAAGACCAGCCCTGGGTGGTGTGGCTATCCCCCCAGGCACCCAGTTCTCAGAGCACAAGGGGTGGTGATGTAGCACGTGTTGTGGGAGCAGGCCCCCCGCACTCAGACTGACGTGATGAGTTAATTCAGCTGGAGCGGCAATCCACATCTGTGCAGGCATTCTGCAGTCCCATGGCCCCTGTAGATCTCCAGATAGGGACAGAAACTGGCATTCCGGAGAGGCACTGGGCCAAATCACAAAAGCCCTAGATTTCTGTATTCCCTCAGCCGGCTCATCCCCCAGAGAAGGGGCAAATCACTCTCTCCCAGGGACTAAAGTTCCTCATCTGTAAAATAGAGTTCCTCAAACAGAGGGTTTTAACTGATGTGGAAAGAGAAACTAATGGTATTTCTATGGCCCCTTCTGTCTGCCAGGGGCACCGCCAAGTGTTTTAGCCAGCGCAATCCAGGGGCTTCTGAGAAGACTGGCTACAAAAGCGGGGCTACAAAAAGCCAGGCATATTGCACTGGGCCTGGCAACAGCCAGCAGTGGATGGGGAGGGGCTCACGAGCCACCCCCTTCCTGCTCTCTGGAGACTGATGGATTCTGGGTGAGGGGCTGTCACTGCTTTCAGTAGTCAACCAAATGGTGACACCGCAGAATCCAACGAACAGTTCCAAACCCATGGCCATGTCCACAGGCAGTTTGAGTTAAAAGCAGAGAGTCACAAAAAAAAAGGCCTGGCCGTGAAAAGGAACATGTAGGGAGGGGGATGTGGGGGTGGGGTGGGTAGAATGCAATATATACATGCATGGAACAGACAGTTTTTTAAGTTAAAAAAAAGTTAGGTATGATAACACATGCCTATAATCTGTAATCCCAGCAATCTTGAGGATTATTCTGAGTTTGTGACAAGCCTGGACTATATAGCTGGACTCTAGAGAAAACACACACACACACACACACACACACACACACGAGGAGGATGGCTAAGGATGGATATAGTTCAGTGGTAGAGCATATACCTACCATGTTCATACACTGGGTTGGATTCCCAGCACCAGTACCCTCCTGCCCACCCCACCCCAGTCCCCAAATCACAATTATTTAGCTGGACATGGTGGTTTACACATGTAATCCCAGAACTCAGGAAGCTGTGTCAGGAGGATTGCTGCAAGTTCCAGGCCAATCTAGGCTATACAATGAGTTCCAGGCCAGCCTGTGCTGCCATAAGAGACTCTCATTAGAGAGAGAGAGAGAGAGAGAGAGAGAGAGAGAGAGAGAGAGACAGACAGACATTGACATCTACACCTATATACTTATAATTGCAATAGTTGAAAGAATAAATTAGGAAGATCAGGGGTTCAAGGCCAGTCTCTGCTAAACAGCAAGTTTGAAACAAGCCTCAGCTACAGGAGACACTACCACACAAAAATAAATAAATAAAAATTAATTTAAAAAATCACATTAAGCCTCCCCTCCTGCCTCTGTGCCAAGCATGACATCTACACCTATATACTTATAATTGCAATAGTTGAAAGAATAAATTAGGAAGATCAGGGGTTCAAGGCCAGTCTCTGCTAAACAGCAAGTTTGAAACAAGCCTCAGCTACAGGAGACACTACCACACAAAAATAAATAAATAAAAATTAATTTAAAAAATCACATTAAGCCTCCCCTCCTGCCTCTGTGCCAAGCAAGCATCAGCAGCCAAGTTTCACCCCATAGCAGGAAGAGCGTGCGCGCGCACACACACAAACACACACACACACACACACACACACACACGATGCTGGAGCCACAATGAAGTTGCATCAAGTTTTGAATTTCTCCTCAGACTGCACCCTCTGGCAGAGGACTCCCTACAAGATAACTTTATTCCACCTGGCAAGTCGCTTGGTTGAGAGACAGCAACCCCATCCTGCTGAGGTGTTGGTACCTGCATGTGGGCTATGCCTCCCTCCCAAGGCTCTAGTAGCTCCGGGGCAAGGAATAAGTCCATCTCTACATTAAGAATAGCATTTAACAAGGTGACTCAATACCTGTTAAGCAATAAAAACATCAGTCTTCACAGAGCCTGAGGTGTGGCCACTGCCTCGTTCCAGCTCTTCCATGGAGCACTTTAACCTCCCGAGTGGGTGGAAAATGTCCTAGGATGCCCTCCCTCCACCCGTTTCCACCCTCCTTTTTCTTTATCTCACTCTGCCCATGCCTAGATTTGAACTTCCCACTCAGGATGAAGCGCAGATAAAGGCAGTCCTCCTCTCCCTCCTACCCACAAGCTTGCTGTGTGGTCCCTATGTTCAGTGAGTATCTCACCGCCCACTAGATGTGGGGCCATCAGACAGTCTAGAGAAAGAGAAAGCCACTGCAAATTCTTTGTTCAAGCCCTAAATCTGTACAATCTGATTTAAATTGATCTGGTCTTTTCAACTCCAAAGGAAGTGGGCGGTTGGCCAAAATGAGAACACAGCCCTAGTAATCTGGGCCCAAGGATCTTAGTTCCTTGAAGAGGGTACCTGGACTTTATCAAAACTCAGAAAAAACACTTGATGGAAGATTGAGTTCAGTCTGGAGAACTGCTTGGTCCAGCAAAGCACTATTACAGCAACAGCCTTGACAGCTTTGCCACCTCATTTCTTTACTAAGCCCAAAGCAACTTCTCCCTTCCCATTCAGCAGCCTATTATCTTCTCTCAGCTTCAAAAGCTAACTGCCCCAAAGCTACATTTTCTCCAAGATCCCCATTCCTAATAGCATTCCCCAGGACCGTTCTGCTCCCCAAACTTAAAAGCAGCTGGGAAATCTCAAGCCTCTAAGACTTAACAAGTTTATGTAGCATGCCTCAATTGTCAATTCTCTTTCACTCAAACCATAATCCCCTTTTAAAATCTTGACAGAGACAGGGGAAAAAAAAGGATTCCATGCAGGATAAAAACCTAGGGTGCTGATACATGATCTCCTGCATCCACGTCCCAATTTATTCGCAGGCTCTCTGGAAGACGTTAGGAGAGACGTTTTGTTTCCATTTATCTCTTTATGAGTAGCTTTTTATGACACTGATCGACTTGCTTTCATTATGCTCAGAGTCTTCCTTAAGCAAATAAGGGGTAGGGCCTCCTTCAACTCAGTAGTCAAGTGTATACATCTTGGTATTATTTTGTCTGTCTTGTGTGTGTGCCAGGAGCTGCCTTACACACTGTTGACAATGAAAACCCTGTTCCTAGAGTGAAAATATTTCTCTTTGTGTACAAAAAGGCCACATGATTATCACAAATAATTCACCTAAGCAAAACCCGAGCAACTTGGTGCATCTTTTCATCTCCTGTACAACTGTAGTTGCCCACAATGTGAGAAGAGCTACAAGAAAATATCCAGATGCCAAACATTTACTCCCAACAGAACTGGCTTGTTGGGGATAAATATCTGATGTCATCAAGCTGTAGAGAAGAAACTGCAAAATACAGCTCTCTGCGCATTGCTCTCCGAGGGGCAGTTGGTAGGAATGACTTGACTCACTCTCACTAAGAGTGACCCAATTCCTATTTTTAAACCCTTTTCCTCTCTTTAATGACACCTTGGGTAGATCCTATAATTTGAGGGTTCATTTTTAGCAATTATACTCTGGGCGAATTTAAATTTCATTCTCAAATTCAACACTGGTTTTGTACAAGCCCTGACCAGGCAGAGCTGTTACCTAGCTTCTAATCGGGGTGGGCCGAGTTCTAATTTCTCTTGTTCGCCACTCCCCTCTTCCATTAAGGAACCGGTGAGTGGAGAAAAGTGGATGTCTCCATCCACACCCTGGTAGAACAGCTTCTCTGGCTAAGTCACCTGGTCTTCGAATTCTCTGGATGGATCTACTGGACCGGCTCCATGCACAGCTTCCTGGATGGAATAATTAGACCTCAGCTATGGCTTCAGGTCTTCTGCCCACCCAGGTTTCCCATTACCAAAAGCCAGCCTCTAGGGACAGCGCTAGCAGCATGACTCACCATCACTGACAGTGTCACTGAACCCTAGGAAAACTTGCTTGTCCTTTCCAAGCTATACAGAGAAGAGTAAAAGCTGGTCCACTGGAAGTTCCTCCTCCTTCCCTTCTACTTTGCAGTCTCCTCCCTTCCAACATAAGTGCAGGTTGGCAGGTGAGCCAGCAGACAGCCAACCAGGTCTGTTGTACAGCACTCTCCTCTAAGCCAGACAGCCACCAACTTTGGATTTCAGCTGTGCCTGTCTGCAAAAGGTCTTCACAGTTGGGCTTGTGAATGTCGGCATTCCCTCATAGAAGGAGGGGGTTGGGAGATCAAGACCCTCACTTGAGTATTCCATTCCTCCCAACCAGTTATATGCAATTGTGCCCTAGTTGTGCTGACCTCAGGGTCTTGTCTCCGGGACAGGCTAGGGTGTACAGGCTGAGGTGGACTCGGAAGTGGGTTCCACCTGTGTGGCCATAGGGAAGCCATCATCCACACTAGGCAAAGAACTTCCAGTGTGGCTGTTTAGGGGTCACCCACATTCCTGTCAGCAACCCGAGGGGGATGGATGAACAGCGGGGATGCATGCTCTGTGAATAAGCCTGATAAACCTATTAGTTCCCCAGAGGGAATTGGTGGAATCAAACACTGGTTTGACACTGGAACAGCATAAGGAGAGGGGGAGGCGTTGCTTAGTCCTCTCCCGCCTCCAGGGAGAGAATTCTCCAAAGGCTTGCCTTCTTGCTGGCACCCCGTCCTGTGGGTGCATCTTGAAATTTCCCTTTCATTTCCCATATGAAACTGAGTGAGCAGCCTTTCTCCTCTCCTGCCCTTCCCCAGCATCCTGTACAGAGGAAAGCCTGGGATGGGTACAGGAGATGGTCACTTGTGGCAGATGGACCAGCTTTGCTTTCTCTAAGTTCTTCAAGGAGGACTCTGCACTAAATGCCCATGGCTATTGTCATCAGTCAGAGAAGCTTCCAGGGCCTTGGATCTGGAGCCCTGAGCATCCATTATGAAAAAGTTTAAGTCATAAAAACTCAGTATGGAGCTTACCCAGATATGGAGGCAATGGTATCATGTATGGCTGGAAGTAAGTCTCGTACAGGTACCAAAGCCTGTTCTCAGGGTCCTGCAAAATACAGCAAGTTCCTTAAGTCTAGCAGTTACCTACTTTTAGCAAATCTCTTGCATCCTTACTTGGTAGCTGTCCAGTTATCTCATGCGATACAAAGCTATATCTGCCCGCTTGTTAAATTTGCAATTTGGGGGTCTGAGAATATAGCTCGGCTGATAAGGAACCTGACTGGCCTGTTCAAAGTCATAAATTTGATCCACAGAACTACAAAAAAAAAATTGCATTCTGCTGATTTCCTTGTATTTCTGATTGGGGTGTTATAAATTTTAATAGTGGTTATTCTGTAAAGTTCCCCAACTTCACAGGATATAGTTCCTTCTGTTTCTATATAAGATCATGTTGGGTGGAGGAGATGGTCGAGTCAGTGAGGTGTCTGCTGCATAAACATGAAGGTCTGCATTCTGATGTCCAGCACCACATAAGAAAGTCAGTCATAGTAACATGTGGCTGATATAGGAGCACCGCAAAGGCAGAGACAAGGATTTTGGAATGTCCTGGCCAGGCAATCTACATGAGCAAGCTCCAGGCTCAGTCAAAGAGCTTGTCTCAACAACATACAAGGGAGAGTAAAAGAGAAAGACACCTGACATCAACACGTGGCCTCCACACACACATACAGGTGCACACACATACAGGTACACACACACACAGGTGCACACACATGTCCACATACACATACAGTCAACAAACACATGAAAAAAAAAATCAGAAAGATGGGCCGGAGAGATGGCCCAGCAGTTAAGAGCACTGGCTATTCTTGCAGAGGACCTGGGTTCGATTCCCAGCACCCACATGGAGGCTAACAGCCATCCATAACTCAAGGTCCAGGGGAAATCTAACACCCTTTTCTGACCTCTGCAAACACTGCATGACACGGGTGCACTTATACACATGCAGGCAATACATTCCTGCATGTAACAAAAATAAAGTATTTTTTTTAAAAAATCAGAAAGGGGGTTGGAGAGATGGCTCAGTGGTTAAGAGCACTGACTGCTCTTGCAGAGGACCCGGGTTCGATTCCCAGCACCCACATGGCAGCTACGACTGTCCTTAACTACAGTTCCAGGGGAATCTGAAGCCCTCTTCTGACCTCTGCAGCATTGCATGGCACAGGTGCATTCACATGCATGTGGGCAATACACTTATAAAATAAAAATAATAAATAAAAAAATCAGAAAGATATTTCAAATATGTGCTATATTATTTTGAACTGAAAAATTCAAAACAACCTTAATGAAACAAACCTGTAGCTTGAAATAATTTTTAATGAGTACTCTCATCTTAATTATTTTGGTAACTTTAAGTCTATTCAAAGTACTTTTGCCAAAATCTGTTTAAAAATAGGGCAGTAGCCAGGTTTGGTGGTGCATGCCTTTAATCCTAGTACTTGGGAGGCAGAGATAGGAGGATCTCTATGAGATCAAGGCCAATCTGGTCTATATAGCAAGCTCTGGACCATCTGGGGCTACAGGGAAACCCTGTCTCAACACAGAACAGCAACAACAAAAAAGGCAGAGGTGCATTTGTTCATTTCTGAGTTTCCCAAACCCATCTTTATCTCACTTTGCCTTTATAACCATCTCACTTATTAAAACGAGTCTTTTTATCTCCTTTTTAAGGATGCCAATGTTCAGATACCAATGAACTGAAAGGCATCCAACTAGATTAACTGGACTTGACAAAGGAGAAGAGACGGGGACCTTTCCCTTTATCTTAGAATCGGAAGAAAACAGAATGCATTTAATTATGTGAGAGGAAGCTAAAGAAATAAGCAAGAACTGCTCCCTGAATTTCCCAGGATTCCAACAGTTTAGTAATCTTAGATATACCCAACCACCCTCTCTTCAAATCTCTTTTTGGGGGAGAGGGTATCTTTTTAAGACATGGCCTCCCTGTAGCCCTAACTTGGCCTGGGACTCACTATGTGGACCAGGCTGGCCTGGAACTCACAGAGATTCACCTGCCTCTGCCTCCCAAGAGCTGGGACTATGGGTTTGTGAACCACCAGGCCCAGCCTTATACCAAACAATCTTAATGGAATTGTACCATCCACAGTAATCTTTTTCTTTTTTTCTTTTATTGTGAGACAAGGTCCTGCTAGGTAGCCCTGGTTGACTCACTATGTAGATCAGGCTGGCCTCAAACTCACAGAGATCTGCCTGCTGCTGCCACCTCAGTTCTGGGATAAAAGATGTGAGCCACCAAGCCCAGTAATTTTTGATAGAATATATTCACACATTTTGCCTCATATCATCACTGTTTTAGAAATGTTGAAAGTAACTTTAAGAGGCTGAGTAATTTACTGCAAGTTCTATAGCTAAGAAGAGCCATGTACGAGACTCTAGTTCCGCTTTCAATCCTGTGTGACTTTCGCTCTGGTGGATTAAGTCTCCGATGGCACTTGGCACATTGCATAGGTTACTAGGTTTTCAGCTTGCCGAGTTTTACTATATACCTATTTCCTTTGATTTCCACAGTGACCCCAGAGATGAGATATTCTATCTGCATTAAAGATGAAGAAACTGAAGCTTAAAATAGTTAATCTGTCTAAAAGTTTTCCAACTAGAAAGCAGCAGGCAGTCGAAGCCCGTCTTCCGCGTTCAAGGCAGTCTCAGTTGATGCTCTCCTGTACTATGCAGCGATTTCCCACTCAGCTGGAGCTCTTGGGCTTTAGTGAAGAGTCCAGGGAAAGTGACTGGAGGAAGGAGGTGCGAGCCAAAGCCTTGACTCCCAAATGTTTATAGAGCCGAGAATCCGCAGGCAAGTGCCAGCCTTTCCTGCTTTACCCACAGGCAGCAAGTGAGACTGGTGGGGAGGGGGCGTCAGAAGAGCCGGGCATCATTGCAACAAAATCAAGTCCATGGGAAGAGCAGGAGAGCACTGGCTTTAGGAAGCTAGCATATCTCTGAAAGAAAATAAAGAGGCTCAAATGTCTTGGTGAGCAGCAGAGACCCGAGGAAAACGGAGGTAGCCCTATAATTTGAATGCATGTGTCCCTCCAAAATGTGCATGTAGGGATTCAACCTCAAGGTGATGGGAGTAATTATTAGTGGGCCCCTCTGAGAGGTAATGAGGCCATGAAGGCTCCACACTGGTGAATGGAATTTAGATCTGCTTCCATCTACGTGTCGTCCATCGTGTAAGGACCCAGCATCCACTTCCTTGTGAGCCTTCTACTTCCCGCCACAGGAGGTCAGAGCCACAAAATGCCATTTGGGCGTAAGACTAGGTTGCCTCTTCTGTTACCTTGATCCTGGGCTTCTCAGGCTTTAATGGTAAGGAAGAGCTGTGGTTTAGAAGTTGATCCATCTAAAAAACTCTTGTTACAAACAGCAAGATCAGACAGACTGAGACAGGTGGAGAGGACAGGAGGCAGGAGAATTTCTTAGATGCTGCTGAACATCTTAAAGGAAGTCCCTTTGCATGGCCCCAGGATGGGAACTTTCAGGGCAGAGAAGAAAATGCTGAAGGAAGGGCTCTCCACAAGAATACTGAAAGTTACTGTCACACACTGACACAGTACTGCCCTGACAGCCTTGACCTCAAAGGTGCCCCTCAGCCATTGCAGGTAAGCAACATCCACATTTTAAATCTTTCTTTGATAAAGGGGAGTAAGGCACATGTGACTACCTTACTTGTGTCTTAAGAGTTTAAACAACAGCCAAGCAGATAAAACAGCCCGGCAGCCTACTGAGAAGGTACCCAAGTAGAAACATCTAGAATATGGACCACCACCCATCTGGATGGAGAGCATCTCTGGGTGAGCTCTTTGCATCTTGCACAAAATAATCCTTAGAAACATTAAACAGGAGATAATGGAAGGAAATGCCATGCCTTTGTATGGCCTAGGATGCTCACTGCTGTAAATCATATACTTATTGCAGCGTTATTGGTACTGATTTTATGCCACCCTGTATTCATCAGTTTTCCATTACTGTAACAAATATCTCATGTAACTCAACATGAAGAGGAAAGGTTTATATTTTGGCTATGTGTTCAGAAGTCTTGGTCACTGGTGTCTGGCATTCTCATCCATTACTTTGGGCCTGTGGCAGTATAGTGAGTCACGGTGGGCGCATAAGGCAAAGGAAGATCCTTCCACCCTATGGCAGCTGGGAAGTGAGAGAGAAAGAGAAGGTATGAGAGGAAACCAAAGTCCCATTACTCTTTTCAAAAGCTCACCCCACTGATCTAAGACCAAATACCAGTCCCCAGCTCTTAGTGGCCACCATTTCCCAATAATGCCATGCTTGGGAACAAGCCTTTAACATGGGCCTGTGGGAGACATTACAGATCCAACCTACAACACACCCACAAGAAAAAAAGTGAGCACATTGATGTGGGGGTGTTTGCTTGCTTTTGTAGTACCAGAGATCAAACCCAGGGCCTTCGGCTTGCTAAGCAAGTACTCTATCATAGACCTACACTCCAAGCCACTAAAACTGTATTTTCTATTTCACGAAGCATTTTTTTTTTTTAAACACAGGGTCTCACTATGTAGACCAGGCTGGACTTGAACTCCCAGAGATCCACCTATCTCTGTCTCCTGCGTGCTAGGATTATGTACCACCAGGGCTGGAGAGATGGCTCTGCAGTTAAGAGCACTGACTGCTCTTGCAGAGGACCCGAGTTCAATTCCCAGAACCCACATGGTGGCTACAAACTGTCCTTAACTCCAGTTTCAGGGGAATCCAACACCCTCTTCTGACCTCCGCAGCATTGCATGACACGGGTGCACTCACATACATGCAAACAATACACTCATACACATTAAATAAAAATAAAAAATATTTTTTAAAAAAGAGTGTACCGCCATACCCAACCTGAGCTAACACTAACATAATCTCCACAAGGTGCTGGGCTCTATGTCACCATGAGACAGTTACTATTATACCCATTCTCCCACAAGGAAACCGAAGCTCCAGAAATGTAATAATTTGCCTAGCACTGTGGAGATGAGTATTCAATGAGGTCTCAATCAGAACACCAGCTCAGCTAAACCAATAAACCCATAAGGAAGGAAGTGCTCACACTGTAGCAAGGAAATATCCTTCCATCAAACTCCACACTTCAAAGGGCCAGGACCTTTTAAATGACACAGGCTTAGTGCCTGTAATTGCAATAGGAATGTGAAAAAGAAATTTTATATGTACAGTTAAAGTTATACTTTCAAGGAAATGTTGAAGGAAATAAATCAATTTAGAGAAGCTTACTGGGATAATTAGTAACAGTCTTCAATCAGCTAGTTTGTTTAGTTTCTTTCCTGTTGCTGTGATCAAATACCCTAAGAAAAGCCACTTGAGGAGGAGATTCAGAGTTTAAGGCACACACCACCGTTTCAGGGGGAGTCACAAAGGCAGGAGCTTGAGGAAGTCAGTCACATCACATCCACCATCAGGAACCCAGAGCAATGAAGGAATACGTGCTGGTGCTGGGTTTACGTTCCCCGTTTTTATTCTGTCCTGGATCCCAGGGAGGGAGTGGCATCATCCACGGCAGGCGGGGCTTCCCAGTTCAGTTAAGCAAGCAAGATAATTCCCCACAAGCACTGACAGAGACCCACTGTCCCAAGTCATTCTAGATTCTTCAAGTTGATGACACTGGCCATCAGAGTCATATGACACTAAGAACACTAAGACACTGTCTATCACAAGCTTGGAAAGTTTTGTACTATCACCCCCAGCTAAGGCTTTAGTTCTGTGGCAGGTTAAGCAAAATAAGACTGCCTGCATCCAGTGGGTCTGGATTTTGTGGTCTACCAGGTGACCGAGAAGCCCCCGACTTGTCCCACAGCGGCTCCCCTGCATGCAGTGTGAACAGTCCCATCACTTTCACAGGAACTGGGTCCCCACCTCCACTATTGCTCAAAACTCGTGGGGGACATTAGAGTCACTTTGGATTCCTTCTAGCTCCCATGAAAGTGGGCCAATCAATGAAACCATTGTGTGTACGCTGCAGGCTCATGATACATTTTCACCTAGAAACTCTGAAAATACACTTGGGAATTGCATCAGAGGTATACAGGATAAAACTCTTCTCTAGGGACCCGAAAACCTTTCTCATCAGATTGCTCCTTTACAAATTAATATTAAAAAATGGGGGAAGAAGTAGGATATAATAGTTAGGTGGCCAGCGTTTTAGCACTTTGGTTTGTAAAGCAAGATCTTCAGTTCATTTAATGTACATCCCACAGGAGGCACATTGCCTTTACCCACTGCCTTGTGTTAATGTCTGTCTAAAGTCATGTTTGTCTTTCACGCAGTTTGAGGCTCAGGTCACAACATACTGATTTTTGCACAGAATCTGTGCATTCACAAAGCCAAAATCAGAATAATTATATTGGGTGGGGGAAGGCAGCAAGGTATCTACCTAACCACTAGCTTTTCTAGACTATAAGCAAACTTCAATGAAAACAACTGACAGGAGACTGTCCAAGCACATGGTGTCTGTGGTGTGTAATATTTGTCAACTTGAAAGGATCTAGAATCACCTTGGAGACAAATCTCTGGGCATATCTGTGAGGGAGTTTCTAGATTAGTTTAACTAAGGTGATAAGACGTACTCTCAATGTGGAAGGCACCATTCCATAGACTGGGATTCCCAGATTGCATGCAGAAACATGGGCATCCATCATGGCCTACTTCCTGGCTGCACACATCATGTGACGCCCCATCCTCCTGCACACAGTACCATGACTCCCCACATGGTGGACTGCATCCCCTCGAACTGAAAGCCTCAATAAAATCCTCCCTCCCTTAAGTTACTTTTGTCACAGAAATGAGGACAGTAACTGAGTATCCAAGAGGGGTGACAGAATGACACTGTTAAAAGTGAATTAGCAGAAATCCTGCAGCATTAAACCCATAAGCATTCCAAAACCGAACCACTTCTACCAATCTGTGTTCCCCTCAACTTCATAAAGTATGGGCATGAAAGCTAAGGACAGTGCTTACCCTGGTATCCCAGAGAAGAGCAACATGTCTGCTGTGCAAGGACACAGAAAGTCATAAGTGCTCTTTGATGGTTAATGCTGTCAACTTAAGGAGATCTGGAATCACCTAGCACACAAAGTTCTGAGGCAAGTCTGAGAGGGCGTTTCCAGAGAGGGTCAACAGGTGGGAGGACCCACCCTGAATGCTGGGAGCACCATCCCATGAGCCAGGGCCCCAGACTGCACTACAGGAAACAGCTGACCAGCATCATTCACCTCTTTCTGCTTCCTGACATCAGATACAATGTGACCAGCTGCCTCCAGCTCCTGCCACCATGTCATCCCCATCATGAAGGAGTAAACCTTCAAACACGGTTCAAAATAATTCTTTCCTTATGTTGCCCTTGTCCAGTGTTTTATCAACAGCAGCAAGAAAAGTAACTAACACATGTTCTACATTAACAGGAAAAAAAAAAAACCAGGAGAATTAAGGCTGAACTATAAATGCTCATTGAAACAATTTCAACAGAGCTAGCCTCTTAGGAACTGATTGCCAAACTATGAATCCAAAGGCGGAGTCTGCTGCAACCCCACAAGCCAGGGGCACTGGGGTTTTTCTACCAGGAGGGATGGCCATAACGCTTAAGGGCTGTCAGGGGGGCAGTCACAGGACAGAAGACTCAGACATGAAGACTTTCGAAGCTTGAGGTTTGAGTCCCTGGATCAATGGCAGAAAATACGTCACTTGCACTGACAGAGAAGGACGGGGAGGGAGGAGAAATGAGGCCACGATTCACAGAGCACCCCACTGCTTTTACACACGTTCGGGCCTCTGCCTGTGTGGGATCCTCGACTCCCTCTCCCCTCCCCACCATCCTACGCTATTGTCTTAAAAAATGACAGAAGGAACAATAGCTCCACAGAAGCCATTTTCACGAACCAAATGTCAAGTGAGGACGGGCAGGGCTGAGGCAAAATGAAAAGTCATAGGAGAAACAGCTCACACTACTGATATAAGCCGGGGGGTGGGGTGGGGTGGGGATGTGTACGAAGAGGGGATGCCCTTGGTTGGAAGAAGGGGTCTATTACTATCTCTGGTGGAGGCAGGAACCTCAAGACAGAATGCTACTCTGGCTTTTTCATAGTGTATTGTATGATATCCAAGAGAACAATCCAGAAGGTGGTATCTGTGCATGGTATGTGTTTGTGTGCAGAGGCTGGCATCGGGTGTCTTCCAATCACTCCACACCGTATTGAGACAGGTCTCCCATTCAACCTGGAGCTCAGTAGTTAGGTTAGGCTGCCTCCCTCCAGTCCTGGGTTAACTAAGGCATCCCACCACACCCAGCTTTTACAGGGGAGTGGGGATCCGAAGTCGGGTTCTCACACTTGCAAGGCAAGTGCTTCAGTCATCTCTCCAGCTCCCAAGAAGACATTGTTTTACAGTTCGCCCATGCAGATGATACCGTTTCCCAGACTGGAAGCCCAGCCTCTCTAGAGGTCCCCAGAGGCTCTGTGCATGCAGGAAGGCAGCTGAGGTATGTATTCCCTTCTCCCTTTCATGATGACTGGCAGAGACTTCTCACCATCCTCCTGGTGACTGAGCTGTTGGGCTCCCCCTCCCCAACCACTCACAATCCAATTTATGAAAATCAGCATCGAGTTGATAACGGGAAGAGCAGCTCCAGGTGTTGGGGGAAGAGCACTCTCCATAATTAGCATTTTCCCTTTGAAATATCATCATGTCCCCAAAATATTATAACTCGAGTGCCCTTAATTTTCTGCAGATTATTATTTTGCAATGTGAATAAGATCCTTCAGCACAAGGAAGAATCATCTCATAGGAAAAAGACTAGTAACTCTGAGGACTTCGTGCAACCACTTGTGTTAAAATCCAAGTAGTCAGACCCAGACATGGATATAAATAGGACTCTAAATTCAAAGAGTCCAGGCTCAGGCACAGTAAGGTGCAAGGCCAGGATAGGTTCCCCAAACCAACCATGTCAAAACACCCAAAGTCACTGCTGATGAGCAGGTGTTTACACAGAGCACCACTTCTAGTCAGAACCACCTTGGATCTTAGAAGGGGGAGGTGAGTGGGTGTACACGGGTGGAGGCTGTCTGCCCTATTCCCTTGAGACTAGGACTCTAGAGCTCACCATTTTCAGACCATGCTGGTGACCAACAAGCCCCCAGGAGCTCCCTGTCTCCATCCTTGTCCACCACTACTTTTTCAATGGGATAATACGTGTTGATGTGACATTTTGGTGCAAACTTTAGATAACTACTACACCAAACAGGGATATGTTAGGGTGCTCTTAAAATGAACTCGGCAATTTTCAACTGTTTTTAACTACCAAAAAATTTCATACAACAGACTCCCATCCTAGACCTAGTGTGTCAGGGACGGGAGAATAAGTGAGACATGGGACTGTGTTCTACAAGGTTGTTAAAGAAGAGCAGTGTGGAGGGCTGGAGGGATGCTCGGCAGCTAAGAGCACTGGCCGTTCTTGCAGAGGACCAGGGTTTGATTCCCAGCATCCGCATGACTGTTAACAGTCATCCATAACTCCAGTTCCAGGGGATCCCATGCCCTCTTCTGAACACTGCCGTGGGCACTGCACGGCACGGGTGCACCTACATACACATAAAATAAAAATAATTTTTTAAAAAAAAGGAAAGCAGAGTTGATCATGTGATAGATGTTAGCTGACCCTCTCCTCTGCTTCACAGATGGCACTCAGGGAAATGGGAGACCCGCCCTGGCTAGGAAGGTCAGAGCAAAGATGGGCTCCAATTTTCTCTATAGATACCCTTTCCACTGATTGAAACCTCCTATATATGAGTGACAAGTTTTATTTCCATTAATACATAAGGAACCCAGTTTCACTTTGGCAGTCTCCATATCCTAAGGTCGACTGAGGTATATAAAATATCTAAGCACCAGAGTAAAGCCCATCACAGTCCATGATGGATCTACAGGGAACCAGGCTGTAGAGTGAACAGGAATCAAGGAGTAGACTCTAGGAGGCAGATTCAAATTCTGCCTTCTATATGATGTCATAGGGACAATTCTTATTCCCCAGCAACAATAATAATTAATAATGCTGTCTGCATGAGGACTGATGAAGTAATTGGACACAACTTAGAAAGACCCTTCACAGAAACAAGCGTGCTGTGTCTTGAAACGGAGACTTTCCACTTCAATCACTGGAGCAATAGGAATGTAAAACATGAAAAAACAAAAGGCAGCCATCTCCAGATGAGGCTGAAGACAGAGAGGCAGCCCAGGGCAGATGGCTCCCAGGAGGAGTTTGCACATCTGTGGTATCAGACGGCTGCAGGAGCGTGCCTGGTCAGGAACAGCATCAACACACCCACCCCTCCCCTCTTGGCTTCCTTAATGAAAGAGCCACAACTCTGGGATAAGCACAGCACCCTGTACATACTTAGTTCTCAGTGAACATTTATTCACCTGAAATTTAGTTCGGAAGAGAACGGCAAGACGGGCTACAATTCTGTTGAGTCAGCTGTCCTTCACAACAATGACCACAGAAAATGGAGAGAGGATTCAAGACGTCCTGTAAGACAGCCCCGCCTCACTTCCTTCCATTTTCCTCTAGTGAAGCACCCCACCAGAGTGCAGAACCCAGGATCAGAAAGAGTAAGATAATAACAGCAAAAAATATCCATCCCAGAGACCAACGAACACCAGGGCTGGCATGGATAGGCATGACGGTTCATACTGAATGCCACAGTGACAGGATCTGGAATTCCAGGAGACAAAGCTCTGGGTGTGTCTGTGAGGGAGTTTCTAGACTATGTGAACTGAGGTAGAAGGCTGTCCTCAATGTGGGTGATACCACTCCATGAGACCGAATAAAAAACAAGGAAGCCAGCTCTGCTCCTGACAGTAGATGCCATGTGACCAGCTGCCACACACTCATCTTCCTCACCATGATGGGCTGGGCCTTCAAACTGTAGGTCAAAACAAGCCATTCCTTCACTGAGTTGCTTTTATTGGGCATTTTGTCACAAATGACATAAGTAATACAATAGTCATGAACTCTAAACTAGCAAGGAGAGGGCAGAGCCATCAGGGGCATGCAGGGGTCTCTAAGCTAGGGATCTGGCAGAGTTCCTTAGAAATGCAGAAGCCCAGGCCACACCCCAATCCACTGAACCAAAGTGCGCCTCTTAACAGCTCCCCATTGCCTCCTCTGAACCCTAAGCAGCTCTCCTCCAGTCCAGGCTCTCTGCTTTTGAACACAGATTGATTTTCATGTGTTCCAGGGATTCCAATTTCAAAGCAAAGAACAGCAACATTATTTACCATATGTTAGCAAGCCAAACTAGAAAATGTCAGCACAGGAGATACACAAACAGCACAAATTAAGAAATTTAATTGGCCTCGATTTGGGGATTCATTTGCTTTACTGACATTAAGTTCAATCATCTTATTTATTATCAAGATTTATACAATTTTATTTCATTTAAATTATGAGACAACAGCATACATACTTATAATTATTGCATATATAAATATTGCAAATGAACTTAATATTTTATATAATAACGTGAGGTTTTTCCAGCTTTATTTTATTCCTGTGTATGTTTCTGTGTCTATGTCAATATGTATATACGTGCAGGTACCCACAGAGGCCAGAAAGGGCACTGGATCCCTTGGAGCTTGAGGTTCAGGTGTGTAAGAGTGCAAGGATCCAGACACCAACCTGGACTGATGAACCATCTCTCTAACCTCCAGCTTGTACATTTTAAGAAATGGTATCGAGGGTGCGCCCTTTAAGGCCAGACACAGTGGGCAGAACTGTAACGACACTGAGGGCATGAGGCAGGGAGACCAGGAGCTCAAGGCCAGCCTCCTCTACAAAGGGAGTTCTAGGCCAGCCTAGGTCACCCGAGACCATGTTTCAAAAAACCAAATTAATTTGAAAGAAAACAGTTTTCCTTTTTGTAACTTTATTACGTGTTTAGCATCCTAACCATTTTTAGTGAACCCTTCAGTGGTACTGAGTTCCTTCACTTATCTCATTACCATGCCTACCACCCAGTCACAGAACTCTCCATCTTACAAAACGCAGTGGACCCATTCAACACTAATGCTTCCCTCTTCCACCCCAACTCCTAGAGAACCTCCAACCTGATTCTATGCCTGTGAGCTTGCTCCGTTGTTTCCTAACACTGCATACCATACAATATTTGTCCTTTGTGCCTGGTTTATTTCACAGGGCACCATGTCCTCAAGGTTCGGCCATATTGTGATGGAATTTCTATCCTTGTTAAAGCCAAACATTCCATTATATGAACATACTACAATTTGTTGATCGATTCATCTCCCCACAGAACTTGATACTGCTCGTACTTCTTGGACATGTTCTTAAACTTCATTTTATTTCTTTTTGAAACAAGAGTCTCATGAAACCCAGGCTGACCTGGAACTCGCAGTGTAGTCAAGGATGACCTTGAGCTTCTGACCTTCCTGTTTCTACCTCCTGCGTGCTAGACTGCAGGGTTGTGCCGGCACATTTGGTTCACATGGTGCTGGGGATTGAACCCAAGGCTTCGCACATGAGCGGCAAGCCCTCTGTCAACTGAGCTGCACCCCCAGCTGCCCCCATCCTCCACCTCCCATGCAACCTTTTGAAAAGCTATCTTACCAAGGTGGAGGGACTTCTTATTTTGGTTTCAAAGGGGAAAATTAAAACCCAGAAACAAGAGGACAGAAGTAGACTTCAGAAACTAAGAAGGGGCTCACCGTGCCTTTGGAAGTACGTGTAGCAAAATCAATCATAGTCACCTTCCAAAACAACCTAGATCTCTTCTCAGTGAGGCCAGATAGTCCCTTAGTCTTGCAGGTACTAAAAACACCATCATTACCTAGAAAAGAATGGAAAGAAAGCTCATGTGAATTAGTAAACTCACTGAATTACAACCTTTTCTTTTAAAGCAAAGCAGTTTTATTACTTTCAACCTATGGGAAGGTAACGAATTACCAGAGGAGCCCTTAGGCTCAAATTTTAATGAACACAGAAGAATCATACATAATTACCACCTCAAGTGCTGGTGTAGAAGAGGAGACTTCGGAAGTACTTACGGACACTTAGAAACAGTTTATACTGGGGATTTTTAACACACATCCCCCCACACCAGATCTACTAGGACAGTATTACTTAGCTATTAATTTGCAGCACTGAAGAAAGGCTTGCAGGGAGGAGACCATCTTTAGCAAACTTTAGGGATTAGCGAGTTTTATCATATTCGAATTTACAATGAAAATTCCAAAGTCTAAAAAAATTGAAGAGGAAAACTACAATCCATTGAGGGAAAGATAAAGCACGCATGCATTATCTAGGTGTGGATGAATATTTAGTTTATTTGCAAACCAGAAAGTTAGTAAAAGAGTAAAATCATTCCCATGATTCAACAACCCAACACAGGCTTATGGAAAAGATAAAGTAATAACAGGAGCAAATTAGTGTCATACGAATGGGTGGGTGATCAGAGACAAACGCAAACCAGAAGACAACGAAGTGTCAAAAAGCCCAGTAGAGTCCCCAGTGCCCCACAGTACTTCATGATGGAAGACTGTCTAGTCTTCAATGAAGGAAATGACTCTGGCAGCAAATCACCAAATAATGGCACGTAAACAAACCAACCTTTCATTTGTTTTCCCTGAACATTTGCCAACTGACAAGTGTTAAAATTCATCGAGATCATTACTTCCCACCTGGATTTGACATCCTTCAAGGCAAGGAGGGAGAGTAGGCACACTCTTTCCTGCCTCGTGAATATTCTGCAGAGATGCAATCCAACCAACAGTAAAGACATAAGCTCGAAGAAAGCCTCAGCACCTCTGCGGCTCCCTTTCTCATCTTGCTAAGTCTGGGAGGTCCTCCTCCCAGTGTTCCAGAGGAAGTAGCAAAGATCTCTAGTGCTTAAAATGCAGCTATTCCCACATTCTATGGCTTCATCTCAAGAGCTGAGAGGAGACAGTCTAGCTGGTTTTCAACTACCTGGGTCCTGCAAGCTGCAATAGTTTTGATGCTGTTATAGAAGACTGCAGTCCAGGGAGAAAGAATGACATGTAATTAGGGAATGGGAGGGGGAGGGCATATGGAAGAGAATTATCAAGGGGCTTGAAGAAAGTGCTAACAATTACTCTGAATTATTTTTATTTCCCCATTTTTGTTTTTATTGAAAGGAGAAAAATAAGGCATGCATGCATTCTCAGAGAAACTGACCGCTCTGCTTAATGAGTACATAGTACAGATCTTTTAATTAACCAAAGAGTAACTATTAGCACCTACTACGTGTCTCACAAGACGGGAGTCACCTTTGAAAGTTGTGACCCATCAGAAGGCTTACCTTCTGTGGGAGACAAACCCAGGCATCTGCCCCAGTGCACAGCCCCTCCTGCCTTAGGGTCAACTGCCCCTCAACTTCTTCAGCAGCAAATCCACCATTACAAGAAGAGCTCCTTGGTGGGAAAGGTGTTGGCTTTACTGTGAAATCTAGAGGATATAACCCAACAGGCAAAGGGATCAGGAAGAAACCTAGCCCTGGGCTCTGGGCACAGTTCTCTCTAGCACAGCATTTCTCACTTCCTAACCACCTCTTCAGCCTCTGCTTCCAGAAAACCCCTTCCACACACCAGTTTAAACACCATCTCCCACTGAAGGCACCTTCAAAGCCAGAGGTTATCGAAACGTCCAGGTTCTTAAGAGGACTGTGCTCAGAGGTCCGCAACATACTGAGCGTTAGTGCGCATTCCCACTCCATGAGAAGTGAATCTTGTTTTGCACATTTCTATCACAATATGGGATGCAAGTACTATGCATAAACATCTGCTACATCAACTTGAAACAGACCGCCAGATGGGCACATGGTTCCCCTGCTGTGCCTGTGGAAGGTCTGCCCCTTTCTTGGTTCATGCCCTGCCTGAGTCACTGGCCCATCCCCACAAACCATCTCCTTTTCATGTCCAGCATTTCTCATCTGTTATAAAGACTACACCTTCCTGACTGTGCACTGTACTTCCTGGGCGTTAGGGCAGCGAGTGGATGCTCTTTTTTATTATATATTTTTAAGACTTTGCAAGATAACTCTCATATTAATCAGTTTCTCAGCACTGTGACAAAATACTTGACAACAAACAACTTAAAGGGAAGCCATTACAGCTCAAGGGGAAAGAATGGCAGGAGCAGAGGGTCACATGAATCTGGACTCAAGGAGAGGCAAGAGCAAGTGGAGTTGGGCTATAAAATCTCAAGGCCCGCCCCCAGTGATCTACTTCCTCCCCGTAAGGCTCCATCTTCTAAAGGTTCCACAGACTTCCCAAACAGTGTCTGGCAGCAACTAGGAAGCAAGTGTTCAAACGCATGTGCCTACAGACATACAGAATCCACATTCAAACTACTACTCCGATGCTCAGTCTGGCAAACCACTCAACTTGCCATGGTCTCTCTTGCCACTAGTTCTGACAATGAGCCTGTCTGCACCGGCTTCATGATATCCCATGCCTGTTCCATAATGGACATGTAGTTCTAGATGAATCTAGAACTTTCTAGTATCCCACATTATATTCTCATGAAGTCATGAGGGGTGTGAATTCTTCCTAAAGTATTAACTTTCACTTATTTGCTCAATAGAAATTTATTTAGCTTCTTCCAAGATTTTTCATAGGGAAGACTGTCCACCAGTGACTTGACCTTGAACTCTTTCCTGAAGCCCACATTATTACCTATGATTCCAATTCTGGATATGGTGGGAGGGAACACACATTTTTAGCTCCTAAGTGGAGCTCATAGCCATATGGAGCCATGTAGTGTAGAGATTATATGCTAAATATAGACCAAGGCTCATCTATACAGTATAATTGTGGGTTTTAAGTTTTGGTCTCCAAACCACAAGAAGGGATCTACTCAGAGCACTGGATTTGCTTAGCAAGTATTCTATATTTTCCCCCCAAAGTCACCACTTTCTCCTATAATAGATTGGGTTGAATCTAAGACAACACTAGACTCTTATCTCCTTTCTACAGATTTATATATTAGTGCTTTCAGAACGGATATTTGTGTATTTTCCCCATAAAGGGTAACCACTTTGCATCTCTCCTGGGGGCATTGTTACGGTTTTTCAAGTACTCAAAGGCTTAACTGTGACATATTTGTGTACCTGGCACCTCAGTTAGATCCAAGCAATATAAATAGGAAAGAAAGCCATTAGTAATGGCTATAAAGTAAGATGGTGAGGGGACAGGTTCATTTTCTTCTTTTCTTTTAAAGGGGCAGTTTCAAACTCTGAAAACACAACTTGAGTGGAGGGAGTCCTAACACCCGCCAGGATCCTGTTTGGTCCAGCAGAGGAAAATGTGGTCTGTAAACTCCAGACACATCCGACACAGAGCACTTCATCAGAAGGCCTAATTCGGCATCCGGCTTTTGTTCATGTCCATAAGCATCTTTCAGAAAAAAAAAGGATCCCAACACAAGGGGAGGAAGCCGCTGAAGCGCTGATTTCTAATTAGCTCGCTCACATCAGTAGAGGAAAAGGAAAATGGATCTGTCTACAGTTTCCTTAGAATTTGCGACTGCTTTATCTGAAGCGTGAAAACAGCCTCCTAAATGCCGCAGTGTACTTGGGTTCAAAAGTTCAACAATATCTGGAGCATGGGTAGCCCTCTCCACGGGAGGGAGGAGGACAGTCTGGGGGCTGCAGATGGACTGGGGGAAATTGAATCTCGCTCCTCCCACTGCCCCATCTGCAAAAGCTTGGATCTTTACAAAGGCTCTGACCTTCAGGCCGAGTCTTTACTCAAACCGCACCTGCCCAGGATTACGTTTCCTGTCAGTCAATGATGGCTTCTTTCCTTTAGTAGGCAAACAGCTGTCACATGATCAAGTGCGAGCCAAGCAGAGGGAGCTGGCCTGGCCCTTGCAAAAGGCCTGAGCAGGACACTGACATGGGTGATTCATCGTCCAAAACCTGTTCCTGAAATGCTTGTGTGTGTTGATAACCCTTCTCGTTTCAGCTCACACATAATTACAGCCTGCCAGAGACACAGCTCTAACCTGGAAAAGAGACCGTCCGGTGACTCACTGGAGCGCCTGAGGACGGATGGGACTCTCTGTGTCTCCTTTTTCCCTTTGACCCCAGAGATTGCTAAATCTGCGGTTTCTAACCTTGTGAAAACGAGGGGGAACTTAGAAAGGATTCTGCAGCCCGTGGAACACAGCTGAAATCAGTTACACCTGCTTCCTGGATGTCTGCTAATCCAGTGATGTGCCCACACCATGTGGAAAACAACCCCAGACAGCCATTTCATCAGGGAGTGGAGAGTTCTGGAGACATTTCACCTAAGACACGGCTTGGAGATGGAGAAGAATGATGTAGCACATGGGTGTGAGACGACAAGATTGTGCTGGACAATCCCAGGCATATTGAGAACATTATTATGGCCCCTCATAAGAAAAGTGAAATACTCAGAAAAGGCTATTCATTCAATCAAACCTTGTAACAATAATAAATGATGACTTTCCTTCTGAAGGGGAGTTCTGTGTTTTCTTGAAAGAAAGCACACATTGCAGTAGCTATGTACGCCGGAAGTCTTCTCAATGGTTAATGGAAACACTATTCCACCTTAGATGAGAGGAACCCAGCATGGATGGGGGGTTTCCTAGCCTTCCAAACCCCCAGGCAGCCAACATCAACAAGAGGGTCAGAGAAATGTGAGAGGTGGCTTCCCTCCTGCCACTCTCAGTCCCAGGAAGTGAGAACACTATTGGATTAGTCACACACACACACACACACACACACACACACACAGAGCGTGGACATACCACAAGTGTGTTCCTCATATCCAGTTATGCATTCATGAGGCTAACAGACCACAGCAACCCGCACTAGGTGCAAAGGCAGACTGATTTGGGTTTGACGATCAAGTCAGAGTTAGAGAAACACAATTAGCATTTAAGAAATTAATATTAAAGGGCTGGGGAGATGGCTCGGTCCATAAAGTATCTGTCGTGTGAGCAGGAGGAGCCAAGTTTGGATCCCCAGCACCCACATAAAAAGCCAAGTGTCGGGGTGTACAACCGTAGCCCCAAAAACTACGGAAATGGAGACGAGGCAACCTGGAGCCTGCTGGCACTAACCAGGTTAGCCAAATTAAGACCCTCCAGGTTCAGTGAGAGACTGAGCCTGGATAAGATGGAGAGGAAGACACCCAGAGTCTGCCTCTGGTCTCCACATGTGCATGCACACTTTACACACACACACACACACACAATTATTTTTGAGAAGCATGGTATTTTATATTTCCATTTTCCATCCTTCCCTCAAACCCTGAAAATGTCAATCTTGGCTCCAAGCTTTCTTGGATATTGCGAGGCTGACAGGAAGGAATTCCTATCTCTTGCCTTAGCACTTAGTGTCTGTAAATGTCAACTGTGGTGCCCAGGTGTTGCAAAGTGTCTGTCTTCCTTTCAAGCAACAGGATGCCACAGACTGCGTGCTTGTGGGTGATTCCCGCAGTGCTCAAAGCGAAGGCCAAACGACATCCTAACTGACATGCCTCCTTTCAGTTGACAAAATGGATTTCATATATTTCAGCTTTAAAAAAAAAAAGAAAGAAAGAAAAAAAAAAAACGGGGTGGGGGAAGAAAGAAAAATCACCGGGATCGGTTTATTTTCTGAGCACAGGATTAATGACAAGATGACATCACCAGCAGCCAATCAGAAAGCTGGCTGGAGTCTGGTGGTGTAACACCATTTCATATTTAAGGATAAGCAGCAGAGGGGTGTCAACCCGGAGCTGTATTTCCCTACTCACTTCTAAATAAAGTGTCCCCTTTCATTCAGCAGCCAAACTGAAAAGTTAAAAACAGGAAGGTGGGGAGTGGAGGGAGGCTCTCAAAGGTGTGTTTTCTGACTGTCCTGAACAGTAGGAGTCAGGGACAAATGGGCTGGAGTCTGTGCCTCTGTCCCCTGCAAGGCTGGCCAAGGCCCTCGAGAGTTCTGCATAGTCCTTCAACAACAAGCACAGTCCAGGCTTCCTCACAAAGCCCCAAGAGCTTCAGAAAGAAGCTGTGTAACAAAAGGAAAGGTGAGACCCACCACACACAAGAAACGCATGCGGTTCTTCAACTCCGCCACCTGACCCGGTGTCTTTTTAATTATTATCTGTTCCCATGACACTTCCTAACCTCTGAAGTTTGGAGGAAAAAAATTAACCCTGCCCTGTGGATCCTAGGTCAAGTCCACAAAGACAGCATGGGAACCCGAGCCAGGAAGGTCAAGGGTCAACCATGAACGCAAGAAACAAGGCAAAGGGACAAAATCCTCACATCCAGAAGGCGACTGGGTCCCCAGGCTGGGGCTTCGGACTGAATTGCTAGGAGGTGTGGCCAAAGATTTTATTTTCAAGCTAAAAGTAACAGTCAATGTGAACAGAAGCAGATAGTGCATTTCAAATTCTAGGAGACACAAAGGAGGAACGTATCATCACAGCATCCAAGAAAACTCCTGCCGCCGACTGTGTCCTCACACATCTTGTGGAAACCCCACCCCTCCCCACCCCAGAGACTACAGAGTGGTTTGCTTTGCCACACCCCTAACCAGATGATATCACATCTCAGTTTATGGATCAGGCTCAAAAATCAGAATTATGACGTGAAATAAAGACGCTTGGCCATGCAGCAAAGGTGACAGAATTCGGCATGGTGGCCGGAAGCCAAAAGGGACGGAGGTTGAGCTAGCTTTCCTTTCCTAAGGATTGAAAACTACATGTTTAAGGAGGTAAAAAATAATCTACCGAGAGCAAATTTAATGCCTCCGAGCTGTCTGTGCAGTGCCTGCTCACTGACCAGGCTGCCCTTCACACTGCTACCCTAGATGCTAAAACCATCCGATGCACGGGCTGTAGCCTGGCCCTTTTGACAATTCGTTTTCAAAGGTTAAACTGTTAAGTAGATTCAAAGGGGGAAGAAGAGTAACCAGGTCCTTCACGACTTGTGGGCTCTAAATAATTTGTTTAAAAAAATCCAACTGCTCAAATCCCCGCCCATCCGAGTCAAAGCATAAAGACTACCCTGCCACAGCTTTTACACACAAGCCATGTGCACTGAGATCCCATATAAATCTCAAGGTTCACCATACAAGAAAGACGATTGTGTGGGAAGCAAAGAAGGAGGGAATCTGACCTGTGACCTCTAAATTCTTAGGTCATCTGGGACAAAGCTGGGGAGGTGGTTACCGCTGGGTTTCTTTCAGACACCTTATTTTAGCAAAGCACAGGGGCAAGGGTTCCTTCGGCCTCATGTGGTGCAACCAATGGGTGCCGGCATTTTGAAAGTTATAAAAATTCACATCAGTGACAAAATAAAAAGGCAGACATGAAAATCATCTGAGCACTCAACAAAAAGGAACAAATTAAAATGCAGTATGCTGGTATCATAAATCCAAAAATAAATACGCAGACAAGTGCTTAGAAAAGGCATTCTCCCAACACACTTTCCAAAGCAAAGGGAATCCTTTCCAAAACCTACCTATTAGAAGGTCCTCTCACTACCCGCTAATCTGGTGCTCCGTGCTAGCTGCCAGAAGGGAAAAACAATTTGGATCGTCCAAAAATCATCTACATTTGGTTTTCGTTGCACTATACGGGGGTGGTAAGTTGGCTACAAATTTCCCTCCCTAATTAAGTTGCGTTTAGAATAATTTTAAATTTTATATTCACTCAGCGCAAGCCAACTAAACGATTGCAGACAGTGGCCGGCTGGCAAGGGACGAAAGCCAATCGTGGATTTGGGGCTTTAATTGTTGTCGATAAGTTATCCACACACAGCTAATCATGGTGACGGAATCTGCCTCGCTCAGGGTGTACATGCTGGTAGACCGTCAATGACATCTTGTACATGCAGTAAAGGTGTGACATGTACTGAGTGAAATGCCTTAAGCCACTGCTTATTTTTCTTGGGGTCTCTGACTCCCATGTAACATACATGTTCACGACACACGTTGATCCAAGCTGGAAATGGCCTGCAGAGCTAGGACTCCAATTCAGATTCCAGAGGCCACGAGTCCACAACATCAAAGTCATCAGGCTGTCAGAATACTTGGATACAGTAAACAAGGTAAATCAAAGCTAGAATCAGATTGCGCATAAACGCACTCACTGTCTGTGCTTATGTGTTGTGGTATGTGCTTGCTTCCCTATGTCTATTATGAATTCTCTTGCCTCGGTTTCTCCCATTCAGTTGGTATGTAAGTATCTTACATATTTTTCTACTTTTATCTCACATAATTTCTGTCTTTCACTCAAATCATTCAACTTTGTTTCCTTCTTTCTGTTGCTTTTTGTTTTCTTGTTTTTTGAGACGGGGTCTCATGGAGCCCTGGCTGGCCTTGAGCTTGCTATGTAGAGGAGAACCTTGAACTCCTGATCTTCCTGTTTCCACTTCCCAAGCACCGTGATTACAAGAGCACACCACCAAGCTCAGCTTGTTTCCTTGCTGTGATCCCTCACAAGGAACACAGAAGCACCATGTCTGAAATTCATGGAGAAAATCCATAAGGGAAATTTCAGGACAAGAAAGCACATGAAGATCCAGAAGACCACTACGAACCACATCAATCTGTGACCACCCTCCACCCCACCAATATTTCCTGTAATGCCCACCATTAGTTAAAGAACTTAGTTTGGGACAGATCAATGGTTCCATCAAATGCATCTATTACTGCAATTATTCATTTGATGACCACAAAGGAGGAAATGTTGAAATTATAGAAAAAAAAATTTTAAAGGCTCACTTTGGGTGGGGAAGGAGCGAGGGAAACACATTGAAGTTTCTGTGACTCTCTCTTACAGGCAGCAAGGGATCAGTTGCTGGTCATAACTATATATAGAAGAGTTAAGCTTTATAGCAAAATTTTAAGAATAGAATAAACCAAAGTCAGAATAGAAAAAAAAAATGTAGACAAAAATACCAGCCCCACTGCCTTTTGTTTCTAACTAGTTTCCTCTCGTTTGACAAGAGGCACCTCTACTGCTGTCCCCTGGATAAACAATGGAAACTAAATCCTTTTGCAAAGTGTATGTACTTCATCATGTATCCAACATCCTGTCCCCCCAAACAGGAAGTGAGTCACAGAGCAGAGGAAGTACCCTATCATTTTCAAAGGGAAAAGACACAAAACTTCAACGTTAACTTGCTACTCTGAAACAATACACTCTGGGGTGTTCAAGTTGTCTACTCTGTTTATAATAAGCCCAATCTTACAAACATTTCATCTGAATGGTTTTTATGTTGTGCATGCAATATGATTTGGTTTTCAGGTAAACATGATCTCATAATGGGAGCTGTAGATTCGTAGTCATTATTTTCTTTGATACACTCCCAGTTAACAATGACGGGACATCTCAGTATAGCAAAGATTAAAGGAGGGCATGCTTATATCAACATAATAGGCTCCACTTTCCACATACCAGAAAGGGAAAATGAGTATAAAAAGAATGCTACTCAGCCTTGAAAAAGACGATCCTGAAGCATTTATAACAGCTTTACGGACCCAGATCATGCTACACTAAGTGAGATAAGCCTGGCACAGGACACATGCTCCGTCATCCCCATTGTATGAAGACTCTGAACAAACTCACAGAACCAGACAGTAGAGTCAGCGTTACCAGAACGGTGCCTAGGGAAGAAAAACAGGGAGAAGTCAGTCAATTGTGCAAGATTTGGCTGCTTAAGTGAGATGTATAAATGCCAGAGTAAAAGGAGTCTGTAATTGGTACTATAGTGACTAAGTTCTGGGAAACTGGAGCCTGTGTTTAACACCAGTTCTGCCAAGAGGCTAAAGTTCATGCTGCACCTGTACCACAAAGTAACAGATTCTTTAAAACTTAAAGTTTTAGTAACTTTGGAAGGTGATGGGTAAGTCTGCCACCCTGATCACTGGGATGGCTTCCAGGTCTTCAGTCATCTCCCCCGACCCAAGAACTAACCAGACCTGACCCTGCTTAGCTTCTGAGATCAGGCGCCTTCAGGGTGGTATGCCATAGACAGCAGACACCTCCTGAGCCATCAAGTTAAATTCTCTACATTACACTTAAGTACAGTGTTACGTGTCAATCATACCTTAGTAAAGGTGAGAAAGCCTAGGCATAGGGAAGGCAAGATAACAGCACCTTCCCTTCTTCTTTTTCCCTTTCCTATGCACTAGGGATTAAGTTCAATGGGCCTTTAGAGGTTCCTAAGTTAAATGGTGTATGTCCTTGCTTCTCTGTGTGCTGGGCTCTTCAGTTCTCACTATGAATCTAATCATACTTAAGCCACCAGGTTTGGAAAGAGGACTAGGATATGAATTGCACAGAAACAAAACCAGGGGCTGCAGATGTAACTCGGTCATAACGTGCCTGCCTACTATGCGTAAAGCTCTGCCTTCTGTCCTGAGCACTGCACAAAGTGGTGGTATACATATGTGGTCCCAGCACTCGGGAAGTGGAAGAAGGATGGGCAGATGACTCAGTGGGGGAAGCACTTGCTGAGGACCCAATTTCAGTTCCCCGGAACCCATGTAAAGCTGGGCATGGAGCTCACATCCATAAACCCAGGGCTCTGGAGGCAAGACAGGAGGTGGAGACAGGAGAATCCCTGGAGGTTCACAGGTTGGCTAGCCTGACCTACGCTGCAGCTAATGGCAGCAATAGGAAGCTGTCTCAAACAAGGAAGGGGTCAACACTGAGATTGTCCTCTGACCTCACCTATGTACTGTGACATGCGAGGAACCACACTCACACAAGTATGCACACCTACATACAAAAAGTTCAGAGTCATCCTTGGCCAAAGAGCTCTGGACCAACCTGGGCTACATGACTCCCTCTTCCTCCTCCCTAACCTCTCCTCCACTCCCTCCCTCCTCCTCTGCTCCTAGGCTTCCAGGAACAACCACCTAAAGCCACAAATGGAAAATCCCATACCCTGAAACCATGCTTCATGCAGAAAATTATTGAAAATACTATGTAACAATGATCTTTAGGTTGTGTGTTCTAAGGCCCAAATAAAAAACAAATGAATTTAGTTTTCAGATTGGGTCCATCCCTAAAGTATCTCATTATGTTTATGCAAACATACAAAGTCAGACCCAGTAAGATGGCTCACTGGGTAAAGGTGCTTGCCCCCAAGCCTGAGGATCTAAATTCAAGTCCCAGAACCCACACTGTAGACGGAGATCAACCACTGCAAATTGTCCTTTGAACTCCACACACGAGCAACAGCACAGGCACATACACACACACACACAAATATGTTAAATGATTTCAATTCCAAAATCAGAAGTAATTCTGATCGTTCAGCTTTGTCCCACCCTCTACGCCCATCATGAACTTGACTATGAGTCCAAGCAAACCTTTCCTCCTTACAGACTGATTGTTTCAAATACTTTGTCATAGCCATAGGAAGCTGAGACACACACACACACACACACACACACACACACACACACCTCAAGTAACTTTTAGACTCTTTAAAAATTGGAAACCCATTTTGAATAAAGAAAAATTCTCACATTAGAAAAGACTGATATGACACCTCCCTGCACCCACCATCTCAGCTCTACGAGGACCTTTGTGGACCCCCAGATCCGGGACATTTCCCAAACCTGCCTTAATTAATGCAACTCACAACTCTCTCCAAACAAGCTTCCTTATGCAGCAGATGGGGATTAACACAGAACCACAACTGGCCAATGTGCGGAGAGTAAGAAGCTGCAGACTGCTTATCCCCGAATAGGACACCTGGGTCAAACTTCTGCTCACAAGGCTCAGGGACCGCTGCGGAAGAGGAGGCAGAAAGACTGTAGGAGCCAGGGGAGGTGGATGACCACAAAGAAACGGATGGTCAGTTACTCATATGGACTCACAGCAATGGTGATAACACATGTAAGTCCCACGAATAGTTGGGAGAAGTTGGTAAGAAACCCCAGCCCTAACTGAGAAACTATCAGCAACCGATGGCTGCTGGGAAGGAGAGAGTCATTCTCATTTAAGGGCAAGACTCTTCAAAGGTTGACCAGGCTCCAGTGGATGATCCCACACCAAAGGGCATTTGGGGACACAAACCTGACCTATAGGCCTTAGTATATACATATTAGAGTACAGGAAATTGGGGGGGGGGGGTAGTAGGGGTCCAGATACAGGAGAGGAGCTAAAAAGAATCAAAATATATTACATGAAATCAGAAAAAAAATCAATTAAAAAAGACTAATATCAATCAGTGACATATTCAGAGCCGTTTCACAGGCCTGTGTGATGTGCCTTGAACAACTCTGCTGTGGCAGGGGTTAGCACAGGCACAGCAAGCCTCTGCCAGCTTGCCAGACTAGGGCCTAGAGCCGGAAGGAACATCTACCTTCTCCTAATTCAGGAACTCTGTAACCTGAAAAACATAACGTGGTATGTTATTTAGTTGTGGAGATAGGTGTCAGATTATAAACATACTTACTATATATGCGCATATATTTACATATACAGGTAAATGACACATAGGTTCAGCATTCCTTATCCAAAGCCACTAGAACCAGAAAAGTTTCAGACTTTGGAATGTTTACTTATACATAATAGGCTATCTTGGGGATGGGTTTCAAGTCCAAAAACCAAATTCATCACTTTTTCATAGACACTTTATATACATACCGTAAAGACCATTTTGTACAATATTTTTAATAATTTTCCACTCTCGGCTCATGCTGGCACTGAGCAAGTCTGGATTTTGAAGCATTTCAGGTCTTGAATTTTCAGATTAGCAATGCAATCCACATATGTCAATTCAGCAGCCATAAATCTGAGTCTCTCCAACTCACATCTTGTAATGGATGTATGTCAGAGCTGAACTGATCACTTAAAACTTAGGTTTTCTACAAAGAGTTACTGAGCCTGGATTATTTGCAACTATTTAGGGTTAATTTTCATTGTCACCTTCACTGGATTTAGAATCACCACAGAAACACACCTCTGGCTATGTCTCTGGGGGTATTTCCTGGAGGGTTAAACTAAGCACAGAAGACCCACCTTTAATGGGGCCACTAGCATTCCATGTACTTGGGTTCTACCTTTTAAAAAAGGGGGGGGGGGAGATAAGGAGGGAGGGCTCTCTGTCCATGTGACCAGCGGCCTCATGTCTTTCTCTTCTTGATGGACTGTTCCCTCAAACTGTAAGCCAATTTGCTTTTGCTGAGCATTTTGTCACAACAATGAGAAAAGTACCTAATACAAGCAGGGAAGATAGAAGTAAGCCCAGAAGAGGATGTGGAAAGTGTTAAGAGTCCATGTAAGAGAAAGGAAGAAGAAAATGGAAGGGGTTTCCCGGGCAACATGGAAGAAAAGACAGGCAGTCCCCACAAGGTCCCATGCAGCTCCTGCTCCATTAATGCACAGACTAGGTAATTTGGGCCACTGAGACGGAGCACTGAGGAAGCCAGAGCCATGGGCTCGTCCACACGTAAATCCAGCTGTTTCTATTTAGGCTGAAGGGTTTGTGCTCAAATCAGAATCTTGCAGTTTCTACCAGTCTCAAGGGAAACCAAAGTCAAAGTGTGGGGACGTTTCCACAGAAACCCATCATCCCGACAGCGAAAGTGTTATCTCTGCTGTCGTTGCGATGCTCCTTTAGGACCAACTTGGCAGAAAATGAAAGTATGCAGGTAATTCAGGATTGTGCCCTCTGTGGGGTGGAGCCTGTGAGTGCCGAGCCCCCTCCATGTACACATCATTTCTCCTCCTGGGAGGAGGAAGCAAATGCGTGAGGTTCTAAGCATCTGCCTGTTCCGGTTAAGTTCATTACCATGAGCCCCAAACGTATTTGGTTACCCCTAGGTTATTCAGATATATGAGCTTTGAGAAGTATTCTAAAATTCAGAAGAAAATGTTTCCTAAAGTTTAATTTTTTAATCAGATGTACAATGGAATTAAAAAGAAAGCCCAATGGTCCCACTCACTGCCTCAAAGGGACAGGACATTTGGGATTCTTATGGACTGCAGAAATGGTTCTTGCTACTTCAATACCCAGAAAGTTAAATTCACATATCCACCATAAAACCCCAAACTATGCTCTTTAAAAGTACCCTTTCTTCTTTGTAAAGACTATGGCATACTCACGCATGTATGTGTACAAATGTCCACGTATCCATTATAGACAAGGTGCACACAGGTGGGAAAACACGCAGGTTTCCACTTTCTGTGATTCAGCAACCTCATTATATTCTCGGTTGATCCGTTTTCCTTTGAATTTTATCATTTCATTTTTTGTTGAAAGCTGAATAATATTCTGTTTTACATTTGCACCAGATTTCCACTACCCATTCATAACTAGGTTGGTTCCATTTTCTTTTTACAATGAATAGAGCTGTGATAAACACAGGAGAACAAGTGCCTCTACAGTACAGTGCAGAGCTCTCTGGGTATGTGCCCAGAAGTGGGATAGTTGGGTTATATGGTAACTATTTTTAGCTGTTTTAGGAACCTCCAAATTGATTTCCATAATGGCCGTATTAATGTGCACTCGTCCTAGCAGTGAAGGGTTGCTCCTTCCGCCATCTTCAACATCCTTTCTCAACTTCCTGGATAACAGCTATTCTGACTGGGTTAAGGTGGTGTCTCAAAGTAGTTTTCCCTGGTGGCTTGTTGAATACTTTAAAATAATTACTGGTCATTTGTATTTATTTACTGGAAAGTTCCTAATTTGTTTGTTGGTAATTTTATTTCCTTGGTTTGACTTTTGCAGTTCTTTGTGTATTCTGGATATTAGCCCCTTGTCTGATGTACAGCACACCCTTCAAAATTAAATGGTGTTCCCGTTCATCTCTTTTCCCCAAACTCCTGGACTCGTTTCTATTCCAGCCTAATAAGCCTACAGTATTGGTAACCCAGGCAGTCTGGTTGTGAGAATAATCACTAGCTTTGCCTCTTTATTAGTGGTTTTATAGAGAAGCTACTTTTTTAATGAAAAACTTTGCTTCAGGCTCAACCCTTGGGTACCAAGCTTCAGTTTGCGGTGAAATTCAACCGCCTCATTACGAACCCTTGAATGTTGGGAATCGTGGTGATGGAAACACTGACACATTAGCCACAGCTGGCACTGCAAAAAAATGCTTTCAAAAATGTTGGCCCCTCCCCTATGAAGTCAGTGCCTAGAGCCTAGAGTTCTGTGATATTTCAACCATAAAAGCAAAACTCACCAACAACGGACTCCTTGGTGGGGGCTGGAATGGTTGACCTTGAACTAAAAGCATTTAGTGTTGACTAAGAAATGGTTGTGACAGGAAGGCACTTGCCCAGTTTACTGAATTACCAGGGAAATAGGCAGTGTTCACAGAAGGAAAAGTTTCACAGAGTCACCCCCAGGACAGTAGAGACAGAAGGGGCACAAACAGAAGCCATGGGCTCCAGCAGGCTGAGGTCAAAGGCCAAGCAAAGACCATCAATTTCTGTTTCATTTTATGTTTTAAGTTTGTGAATGAGTGAGAAGGCAGGCACTGCACGAGAAACAACTTTGAGCCAACACTAGACGCTCCCTGGTGAAGAAGCCCAATCCCAATCACAACCATTCCAGAGACCAGCACATGGGAAATCTTTAGAGTCGAGAAAAGGCAAAGGCCAGTACCAAACCGATTCATGAGCCCCAGATCTCATCAATGCAATTTCTATAAACTGCTCAACATGGTTGACTGGCAGCTGCTTCCAGGACAAGTTCCTTTACCAGTCCCTAAGTCACGTGCTTACCGTCTTTCCGGAGCATTCCTAGTCTCAAGGCTGCAATAAGCAGCCAAGTGAGAGACAGATTATATTTCAGAATGTTTACAGGTTTCTCACACTGCACCCAACTGAGCTTATTCAGCAAAGACCGATAGCTGCTTCCCCTTCATGTGAGCTGTTTTCAAGGCAAACTGTCTTTCAATAGTAAAACTAAAGTAGGTCCTCAGTATTTGGGGTAATAAAATTGCTTAGAAACATGGAGAAAATATATGCATATATATGTATATGTATACACACAAATACACACATAGACATAGATACACGTAGACACAGAGATAGATGATGGTAGATAAATGGTAGATAATAAATAGATGATAGATGATAGGTAGATAGATGATAGGTAGCTAGATGGTAGATGATACAGAGATGATAGAGATGAATAGACAGAGATGGATAGATGATAGATATTTGTGTGATTACATTTTTTCATTTCAGTCACCTGGGGAGACCCTCTATTAAGGAATGCCTCCATGGGACTGGCCTGTGGCCATGTCTGTGAAGCATTTTCCTAATTGCTGATGATGTAGGCGGGCCCAGTCCACATGGACTATGTTATGCCCAGGCAGGTAAACCTGGCTGTATAAGAAAGGAAGCTGAGCCAGGCGTGGTGGCGCACGCCTTTAATCCCAGCACTCGGGGGGCAGAGGCAGGCAGATCTCTGTGAGTTCAAGGCCAGCCTGGTCTACATAGTGAGTTCCAGGACAGCTGGGACTACAGGGAGACCCTGTCTCAAAAAGATGAAAAAAAGGTAGCTGACCAAGTCAGTAAGCAGAGTTCTTCAGTGGTCTCTACTTCAGTTCCTGCCTCCAAGTTCCTGCCTGATGTCCGTCAAAGATGGACTGTGTGCCTAGAAGTCTGAGAGGAAATAAACCCTTTCCTCCAAGTTGGTTTTGGTCAGTGTTTTATGAGAAATAAACTAGAGTAATATGTATGTATGCATTTCTGTCTTAGTTTGCTCTTCAATGCTGTAACAAAATACTCTTGACCACTACCAACTTGGGGAGGAAAGGGTTTATTCAGCTTACATCTCCCAGGTTGCAGGTCATCAGGGAGCCCAAGGTAGGAACTCAGGGCAGGAACCTGGAGGACAGGCCATGGAGGAATGCTGCTTACTGGCTTGCTCCCCTGGCCCCGGCTCAGCTTGCTCTCTTATCCAACACAGGCCCAGGGGTGGCACTACCCACAGGGGGCTGGGCCCTCCCACATCACTCAACAATCAAGAAAATGCCCCACAGACATGGCCACAGGCCAGTCCAATGGAGTCAATTCCCCAACTGAGGCTCCCTCAACCCAGGTGTGTCAAGTTGACACTAAAGCTATCCAGCACATATGCCTCTCTCTCTCTCTCTCTCTCTCTCTCTCTCTCTCTCTCTCTCATTCTGTATTCTTACCTTGGAGGCAATCTCTATAACTAGACAGTTTTGATCTACCACCTACATAAGACCAATTAATTTCTTGGAGACCGTTCTCTTAAACTACACCGACAGAGAGACTTGGAGTAGTTGACATGATTTTTCTATTATATGATGCTGCAAAAGCAGTTGGTAAAAACTCAATAGGAAAGGTGCTCCTAATCTTTCATATCTTTTCCTGAGCCAGTGATATGGGCACAGTCTTGTCTTGTGATCCTGGACAGTGGCAGTCGATTGACAGGTCCCAGTCGGCCACAGAGTCATGATGGGATACAGTGAACGATGCACTGTATCTGACCATCCAGCATGCTGACACGCTGAGGCTATGGGTAACCTAGAAGTCTTCCACAAGGAATTCCGTCATTCTTGGGTTGACACCAGAACCTGCATTTAAGGTGAGCCGTAGTGGGTATGCCTCTAATCCAAGCACTGGAAAGCTGCACAGGAATGCCACAGTGTAAGTCAACCTGCTCTACAAAGCAAGTTCCAGGTCAGCCCAATCTACCTAGAATATTAAACGCTCCCCATGCGATTCTGATGTTGATGGTGTGAGGAGCTCAGGTTAACAATGAACTAGACTACATGATTGCCTTTAATGATACGCAGTGTGCTACAAGACAGGGATTCTCAAGTCAGTCAGCCCTAAGTGCCTTTTTATAGCACACTTCTCTGTCTGGAAATAAAAATCACTAGTAGAATGCAACATACTTGGTGATACTTTCTGAACAGAAACGAAGAGAAGAAAGAAGAGAACGCAGCATCTGATGAAGCGATTGCTTGTTAATTTCATACATTTGGGCTAAACTAGAGAGACACGAAGTAGCCATATGCTTGCATCCATCTGGAGAGTCACGTGTGCTGTTCTGACAACTCAGACTCCATGAGCAGTGTGGCCACTGATGAAATGATTTTTCTCAATTGTGAGCTAGCAAAGGCCCACTTAAAACAATGTAGAACTGTCTCCCAATTTATGGGCTAATTTTATTCCTTGGAAATTCATTATACATTCATGTCTAGAACAAATACTCTGTGCCTGTAAGGAAAAGCTACGTTTCAGCTCAGATACCTGTAAAGAGGTTTTGTCTTTAATCTTGCATGCGTGTCTGATGGGACACTGGGAAGTCATGTGAGGCGCAGGACATGTCATGTGCCATGCACCTTGTATGCAGTATTAGGTACCTAGCTTCTGGGCTCTGTTCACTAAATGTCATTCATGTACTCCAATCACTGGGGTCAAAGAAAGTACGGTATAAGTTTCTAAAATGTCTCCCGAAGAGTCTCACATCTGCCCCACTCCTCCACATGAACACTTGTCATTGAAGTGGCAGGCTGTTTCCTGTCTCTACATCCAGCAGGCACTTAGTTTCTCCCACATTCTGGGCCCAGCTGTCTCCCTTAACCCTCTGTTTCCTTCTTGGGGTTTATGGCAACAGGCGCTCCTGATGTCCCTGCCAGTCTGTAGTCCCTTCTCCATACTCTTTACAAGCTCACTAAAATGGTGCCTTAAGGAACTTGATTCAGCCTTTTTCTTTTCTTGGTGTCTGCCCCATGTCTAGTCACTCTCACCCCTTGATTCAATTACACCTCTACACCACGACTGCCTTAAACTTGTAGCTCCCAGACAAACCTCTTTGACTCTCAAAGGTGTAAACCAGCCACCCACCTAACATCTCCCTTTGTGGAATCTTCTAGCACCCATATCACCTTCGTCCTTGCTATGTAAAGGGACCTCTACCTCATTATAAGCTCCCGACGCCTTACCATGAGACTTTGCCCCATGCCTGCTTCCTTATCATCTTTCATTCTTCTGCCTCGCATAGAACTTGGCCAAAAGTAGGTGTGCATATCCGTTTACTGCAACACTATTTACAACAGAACAGCCAAGGCTTGGAACCAGTCTAGGTGCCTATCGACAGATGAACAGACGAAAGAGATATGGGAACAAATATATCTCAAATAGAGTTCTATTCAACCACAAAGAATGAAATTATGCCTTTTTTCAGGAAAATGGATGGCACTGGAGATCATGTTAAGCACAGTAAGCCAGAATCAGACACACCACACGTGTTTTATATCCAAATAGATGATTAAAAAAAAAACAAAACAGGGAAGCAGAAGGAGGTCTATTTGTGAAGAAGGGAACTGGCAGGAGAGCGCGTTAGAAAAGGTAATGGTGGTGTAGATGTGATTAGAGCACATTATATACATGTTGTCACAAGCATGCACGTTAATATAATCATGGAGAGGGCTAGAAACACAACTCAGGGACAAAGCACCTGTCTAGCATGCACAAGGCCCTGACTGAGTTCAACCCCCAGTACTGAAAAAAAGAAAATATCATGGGGGGTGGGAAGTAGGTGCATAATGAGTATTGTTAAATGAGTAATTGAGAAACTTCTACAAAGGAACACTGTATCCATGAATCAGGTACCTCTTTACCTCCTCTTCCTCCCGCATACCCTACTTTCACACTAAGCCTTGTCAATACAGACTTACTCTAATTCTCCATCAAAACGTTGCTTCCTCAATAGGACCTGGTGGTGCACGCCTTTAATCCCAGCACTCCAGAAGCAAAGGCAGGCATCTCTCTGAGAGATAGAGGCCAGTCTGGTCTATACAGTGAGTTGCAGGTCAGCTGGGGCTTCAAGGAGACCCTGTCTCAAAAACACTACAAAGTCTCCCTTGAGAGCCACAGGACACACTGGGCTCAAGTCTCTTTGCTACAAGGGTCTTGCACACAGAGCTCATGGCAGTCATACTGCCTTGCAGTGATTAAGCACCATGAACCTCCTCCGTCCTTAGGAAGCTAGCACGCAGCAGAAAGGAAGGAGGCTCAGGGAGCATGTTGGGATGGCTTAATGACTTCTGCCTCTACCCATCTCATCCTACTTCCTCATAGTGCTAGTGAGGATGGCAGGGTCATTAGCAGCAGCTGACCAAAGTGGCCAATCCTGGTGCATTCTCATGACTCCAGGGGCTTAGACACCCCACTTTCCCATTCCTCTTTGAGTAACAGTAAATATGTTCCTTCTGATCCCTAAATATAGCAGAAGCTGTGGGGGAGCAGGGAGGGGAATGTGCACAGTCGGCCACATACTACTATCAGGTAAGGGCCAGTGCTGTGGAGGGTTGTTGTCTTGACTGTGGGAAAAGAAAGCTGTGTACACAAAGCTGTTCAGCCACAGGGCTGGAAGGGAATCAAAACAAGCCAAAGCTTAATTAGCATTGACGGTTTCCCGGCCGGGATCCATGTCAGAGGTCGAACTCCAAAACCCATCACCAAGGAAGGAAATGTCTCAGGGACACAGAGCTGGGGAATCCTTTTCCATAAGCTAGTATTTCCCACTTTCGTGCACACAGACACACAAACACACAATTCACATACAAAGTGAGCCCTGGGCCTCCAGTTCTCTGCCCTTCAACTCCCCCCCCACACTTCTATAAATTAAATTAATGGGTTTTCTAAAAGAACACATTCTCTTAAAGTCTCTGCTATTCTGAAGTTAATGGGTCTGACAAGCAGCCAGGCCAAACAATCCCAGGCAGCAATAACTCTTACAACAGCCCCAAAACTTAGCCTCAAATGTCACCAAGTCCCTGCACTGATCTTCCTTCCCCTTTGATTATGCTGCTCTTGGCTCCCCTCCCTCCCTTCACATTTTAGAGAGAACTCAGATGCTTCAAAGAAACGAGCTAAGGATGTGAAGATTGAGAGCCACATTCAATCTCAATGTTGCGATCTTGCCTTTACCTTCCCACAACACATCTCTAAACAAAAGCGCAGGCGTAAATTTGGTGACACACGGAACAAAACAGCAAATCAAATGGGGGGAAGGGAGCCTCTCAAAGCAAGCAAGCTCGTCAAATACAAGCACACACACCGACACATGATGGCTCAATAATCTTTTTTAATTTTTGGTTTTGAACTATTATTCATGTGTGTGCACATGCACTGTGCGCATGTGCCATGGAGGGCATGTGGCAGTCAGAGGATAATGTCTGGGAATTGGTCCTGTCTTTCCCCTGTGGGATCTGGGGACTAAATTTCAGGTCGCCAGGCTTGTGGCAAGTTCTTTTCCCCACTGAGCCATCTCACCAGCTCAAGTTAATGATGCTTACAGGACCACTGAGTGGATGTGGATGCTATGACATCATCAAGTAGACCCCACAATAACAATGCTCAAGTCACCTTCCTAAACCAGCACACAGTGGGATGCTGGCAAAACCATGGAAAAATAACTAGCAAAGCTGCCATGCTTGGGGCTGGAGAGATGGCTCGGCGGATAAGAGCACTGGCTGCTGGGGAGGAGTCTGTTCCCAGAATTCTATTTCTAAAGAACATTAATGCTTGAAAGACATTTCTACTATCTAGTTTCCACATACGAAAGGTGAAAACTCAGAACAAACACAATGATTTATTCAAGTTCTTAAGTCTCCAATGAAAAAAAAATGAGAGATACATGTTTATATGTCTATAAATAAAATAGAAAATATCACTTTCTGGATAAAATGGATCCAAATTCCTATGTCCACAATATATTCTAGAAAACTGGGTTGATAGAGAATTTTAATATACATACTCCAAAACAGAGGGAACAGAAAGGGGAAGAAACTTCAAACATAAAACATGGAAAGCCTTTTTAAAATTTTTTATTTTTATTTTATGTGTATGGCTGTGTTGCCTGCAGGTAGGTAGGTACACCGTGTCTGTGTCATGCAACACCTGCAGAGGTCAGAAGAGGGTGTCAGGTGCCCTGGAACTGGAGTTACAAACTGCTGTTGGCCACCATCTGGGTGCTAGGAACTGAACCCCAGTCCTCTGTAAGAGCAGCCAGTGCTCTTAACCCCCTGAGCCATCTCTCCAGTCCCAAGAAATGGCAAGTTTTAGGGCTGGAGGGTTGGTCCAGCCAGTGAAGTGCTTGATGTCCAAGCACAAGGGGTTTGATCCCCCAGGATCCAGGTAAGAAAGCTGGATATAGCAGACCCCCTCTAACCCTGTGCTGGGGGAGTGATGACAGGTGGGCTCCTGAGGCTCGCTGGCCAACCAGTCCAGCCTCCAGGTCCTTGCCAGTGACAGGCCATCTCCAAAGCTGGAGGAGAGTCATTGAGGCAAGAGACCCAATGCCAAACTCTGGCCACCACATGTGTGCACAGGCACACAGGAACACGTACACATATGTACATCCAAAAAAAGCACTGAAAGTTTTATTCACTTCTGCTAATTGCCTTGCACCAGCAGTAACTGTCAGCGTTCTCCACAAAGCAGTGTCTGCCACCTGATATCACAGACTTTGGAAACAATGGACACAGTGACAAGTCAGGCAAACAAAAATCAACCCTCTGAAACATCAGGTGGAGACTTGGCGGGGACTTCTCACGTCCTTGCTTGGGACAGACTGAACAGCGTGCTCTTCTCAGTCCAAGTTGCCTTTTTCCATATGCAGAATTCTAACTGTAGAATTCTATTTCTAAGGAATGTCACAAAGGTGTTTCTACATATACCATCTCATTTCATTCCATAAGCACCCATCCAAGAGGCATAGCCACTCTTCAGACAAGAATACTGACAGTCAGGATAGTCAGTGACTGAGTCAAGTGTCTGTTGCTGTAACAAAATGCCCAAGACTGGGTAACTGGGTATTTTTAAAAGGGACTTTATTTAGCTCTTGGTTTAGAAAAGTCATACAATGGGCAGCCACACTGGCATCATGATGACAGAAGCTGGTGTAGAGATGACAAGAGACAGGACACCACAGAATCAAGGGCCAGGCTTGTTCTTTTTATAAAATCTCATCTGCACACAAATTCACTCTTAGAAATCAGCTTCAATGACCTAGTTACCTTAAACCAAGCACCACTCCTATAAGTCCACAACTGTCAACATTGGCACACTGGGAACCAGGCCTCCATCACAGAAGCCTCTGAGGAACCCATTCAAACCATATCTAGACTCTGCCAGTTGGCACAACAGATATGACTCCTCAGTGACAGCTTGTGTTTGTACATCGTCTTCAAACTTATAAGAACAAAGAGAATGAGGAAACGTGCAGTAAAATTGAAGCGTGCTTCCCGCCGTTCGTGGAGCAGGAACGCCACGTGAACACGTACATCTAGGTAAGGAATGAACTCGCTTCAGGACTGGTAGAAATACTGTGCAGTCGAAGCCTGCCTGGTCTAAATAGGGGGTTCTGGATGTGCTGGGGCTACAGGGAGACCTCATCTCAAAAAAAAAAAAAAATGTGGGACTGGAGGCTGGAGAGATGGCTCAGTGGTTAAGAGCACTGGCTGCTGCTTCAGATTCCCAGGACCAATACTGAGCAGCTCACAACTGCCTATAACTCCAGCTCCAGGGAATCTGATTTATGCACTCTCTTGGCCTCCATGGGCATCACACACACGTGTACCTGCATATACTCACACATACACATAAAATAAATCTTTTAAAATTTAGAAGATTGGTAAAAATATACATTGATACATTCTCTTTTAATACCTGTTTTTTTACTCTGTCTTTGTAATCTACCCTATTTCTTGACATCATAAACATTTGATCCATGGGACCCTAGATTTCTGACTTACTGAAAAGATCCTTCACAAAGCAGAGTATTCCTTACCAACCCATCTCTCCATCAGTTTAAGACCAGCCTGGGCTACAGAGTAAGACTCTGTCAATAGGAAAAAAAGGAAGGAAAAGAAAGAAGGGGAGGGAAGGGGAAGGGGAAAGGGAAAGAAAAAAAATGGGAGGGAGGGAAGGGAAGGGAGGGAGGGAAGGGAGGGAGGGAGAGAGGGAGAGGAGTGAGTGAGTGAGCGGTGAGTCAGTGAGTGAGTGAGTGAGTGAGTGAGTGAGTGAGTCAGTCAGTCAGTCAGTCAGGGAACTTGGCTTAGCCATCTCATGTCTCCCCAGGCATGTGTAAATGTGTTCAGCATAGTTGTCTTAAAGTGTTCTGATATCCTTGGGAAGATATAAAGACACATGCCAAGAGAGGATCCCAACCCTCAAAGGGCTTACTACTCTAGTTGAAATTTTTTAAAAGGGAGGGGAGGGAGGGAGGGAGGGAGGAAGGGAGGAAGGAAGGAAGGAAGGAAGGAAGGAAGGAAGGAAGGAAGGAAATAAATCAAACCCAGAACAGAGACAAGGCCTTGGGGATATTCTGGTCTTTCCTCTTCCATTCATGCCAGGCCATAATGTAGAGAAAGATAGACAGCCAACTGCTACCTTTACAAAGGGCAGTACTGACTTGGGAATTCGTCTCTGGTTCACAACATTTTTAACAAGCCTGAGAAAAACCCAAAAGGTGCTTGTTCAAAACTTCAAAACTTCCCTGGAGATTTCTGACTCAGCAGGTCAACAGTAAGAGCCAGGAATCAGCAGTTTGATCAGGAGCCACAAGTGATCGGATGCTGGTGGTCCTAGGACCACACCTCAAGAAAGCCCAACAGGGAGCCAAGAGGGAGGTGAGCCAGGCCTTTGGAATTCTCAAGTGGGTTAGCACTGTTTATAGTCTGGTCTGCTGCTCCAAGTGTAATGCCTGCTAAGTTAAAAATTCACCAAACAGCACAGACAGAAGGCTCCAGAAAGCCCTGATAATGCTAATGGCAATAATGACATTCCTTGAACTAGGGCACCTGTATGGGACTCTGCCTCCTTCAGGATGTTTGCAGGCCCCACTGCCCCCCACCGGGGCAGGAGAGGCTCTCACCTCTGGTTGCTTTCATTAGAAACACTCTTTCCTTACTCCCTATCAAAACTGTCCAGTTCTTCTCTATTTCTGTCTGTTAATAAATTTGCAGCCAGGCATGGTAGTGCAAGTCTGTAATCATGACACTCAGTAGGCTGAGGCAGAGGACTGCAACAAGCAAACCAGCCCAGGCAACATAGTGAGACTCTGTCTCAAAAGTAAACGTAAATAGTGGGGGCAGGGAATACAACTCACAGGGTACTGCTTGCCTACCATGCCCGAGGACCTGGGGTGACCCCAGCACTGCATAAGCCAGGTGTGGTGATACACACCTAGAATCCTAGTCATTGGGAGGCAGAAGCAGTACCATCAGAATTTCAAGGCCATCCCTGGCTATATAAGAAGTTTGAGCCTAACTTCGTGAGACCCTGTCTTTAACAATAGTTTTTAATAAATAACATTTGCAGCATTTGGTACGATGACTTTATAGTTTAACTAGCACATGTTTTTTCAGGTGAACCTTACACAAGTATGGTGTAAAAAAAAAAGTAGTAACATGCACTAATGAGGCTACAGAATCAAACTAGACAGACAGACAGACACACTACACTTAAGTGAAAACGGCAGCACAAATTTTAAGTAAAACAAAAAAATCTGAAGGACTAACAAAATACCAAATCTCAGAAGCCAAAGCACACAGAATACAAAATGTCTCAGTAATATTAAGGAATTCCTTCTCTTTAAAGATTTATTTAGTTCTCTTTTGTGTGAATGAATGTTTGCCTGCATGTATGTATGTGCACCACGTATGTACAATGCTGACCGAGTCCAAAAGAGTGTTGGATCCCCCTGGAACTGGAGTTACAGAGAGTTGTGAGCCACCATGTGGGTGCTGGGAATCAAACCCGGTCCTGTTCGAGAGCAGCCAGTGCTCTTACCCAGTGGGCCATTTCTCCGGCCCCAAGGCATTACTTCTTAACAGATGAATACTGTGCTGTTCAACATTGATTGAACATGGGCATTTAGTGAAGGGCTTTCAAAAGCAGGAATGTAAACAGAATAGACCCCAGTCTCCAAACCTCTAGCTCTCCTTAATAAATCAGGCAGAATTCCCTCCACAATCCGAAATAGCTGAAAAAGGTGGTGTTATTCTCTAACATATGGCTTAAATCTTTCTATGGTAAGTGCTTTCGATATGGAGTCCACACTATAAACATGCGCTCACATTTAGACAGCTTCCTAAGTAACTCTAACTGCAAGGTCAGACCAAATACACATTCAAACAAAGCAAACATTCCCAATTGCAGGCTATAAATGGTTCCAATATTTACTTGATAACCTGACACCTATGCTCACTTGCCTCTCTTTTCTCTCAAAACAATGGTCTTTGGGGGTTTTCCTCTCCTGTGACAATAGATAGTGTTACTAAGGACCTAGGGAGATTAGCATTCTTCCAGAGATACGGAGCTTGGATTCTGAACTCAGCCTGGCCAAGGGGACTGGGTAAGTCTGTCTCATTGGTTTATACTCATCCACTGACTCCATCGATCAAGCGCTGGTCCTGTCTATCTCCTGGGCACAGTCCTCCTCTGAGCACAGAGTCAACACCCTTGCCAGACAATGCTAAGAAAAGTCAACAAGAAGCCCGTCAGCAAACATGCACTTAAGAGCAGAGTTGTGTACGAGGGAAAACAGGCCAGGGGAAAGAATGATAAAGTCTTCATTTCCAACAGAATGGCCAGTGAAAACGTCTCTGGAAACCTTCAGTTAACAGTGGGTACATCCAGTCATGAGAGTAGTATCTGCCCCATCCCCAGTTACAGAGCCCGTGCGCCAGTCAACAGAAGCAGTAGCTTGCTTACATGGGAGCTGATGATCACTGTGGAAACGTAAAGGAAGGAAGGAGGGAAGGCATAAGGCTGAACTGCTTCAGACAAGTCAAGCAACCAGGAAAGAGAGGAATGTGTCCTTCATCTACCCCACGCTCGGGAGTGGCCCCGTGTGGCTGGCACGGAAAGAGCCCTGTGAAACAGGTCACAGGAAGAGAGGGAGAGTCCGAGGTAAGGCAGCTTAGTAAATTCCTTCAGAGTCCTCCTTTCGAAGATGATGGCTGAATGTAACCATTGATAACGCCATGTGATGTAAATAAGGTAACCAAGAGGCAAGATTATAAAGTTTATGAACAGATACATACAGGTACACAAACTTTTACTCTTTATAAAGAAAGGGTGACATGTACATCTTTTTAACACCAACATCTGGGGTAGGGGTGTAGCTCACGGACAAAGTACCTACCATAACGCAGACACAAAACCCCAAGTTCAATCCTTAAGACCACAAAAAATTAAAATTAAAAATTTTTAATGTTTTTAACCCAGTATCACTTTATAGTACAGGAAGCAATCACTTTAAAAGTTTGCAAAGACAATCAAATAAGCATTTAAAAGGAAATAAACGTTTGAAAAATCTAAAGCTGCAGAAAAGCCATCATCTAGTTCAGATTAAAAGACATAATAAAGTCATCACTCTCTAGTAGCTATGATTAGAGTTTGGGTAGAACGTCAGCCATTCATGCTTTTAATCTGAAACTGTTCCTTAAAAGCTGTAATGAATTAAACAACATACCACCCACAGAATCAATTGTAAAAATACACTAACTAAAAGCGTAATGACTCAACCCACTTCCTTCCTCAGTCTTCCATAATCCATTTGACCGCCTTCCTGTCACCTAATCTAATCACTGGCTCTGTTTCCATTAACTTAAGATTCTCCCTCTTAGGTTGTCTGAAGTCACTACACTGGTTCTTCCAGAGCTAAGGGACAATTTAAAATATGTCACTATGTACAATTGAATTGTTAAAATGTAAAGTAGACAGTGATTCGCTTCATGGCTGTATATATCCCAAAAGCAGAGTGGTGTCAGTAGTCTCGGAGTCTAGAAGGAAAGTCTAAAAGCAATGTGTGTGTTTGTGACACTGTCTGGAGCCAGCTGGAATGATTCTTAGACGTGCTTCCAAGCCTGACGAACAAGGCCTCTCACTTCAGCAACTACCTCCAATCTCACCTCTACAACTAACAACAAACTGCAGAGCGGATCTCAATTTCCAAAGCGTTTTCACACACAGAATCTCATCTGATTCCTCCAGCAGCCTTTGGATGTTGTAATTATCCAAAACCACAAAAAAATACACTGCCAAAGTGAGTCCTGAATTAAAGAACTGCAGGCATAAAAACTGGCTATTGGTTTCATCCAGTCGTAAATTGGTGGCTACCAACCACACCTTTTAAAATAAAAATCAGGGGCATGAGATACAGCTCGATGGCACAGCACTTACCTAGCATATGCATAAGCTGTGGATGAATCCTGATTGCTGAAAACTCTGCCTTGGGGCTGGAGAGATGAGTGGTTGGAGAAGACCCAGGGTCAATTCCCAACACCTATACCAGGTAGCTCAGAACTGCCTATAACCCCAATTCCAGGGGAATCTGACACCCTCTTCTGGCCTCTACGAGCACTGGTGCACATACACTCAGGCACACATACAGACAGAGAAATTTTTTTGAATCGGCCTTTGCTATGAACTTCTCCATCAACTGTCTTGTCCAGTGTTTACTGCAGAGTCACTATTTACAGTCAGTGAAGTAGTTTAATGATGTAGGTGGCAAAGTAGTGATTTTATTTGGATCTAATTACAAATAAAGAGTGGGATATAATCTTTGGTGCAAGGTCACACACAATAGTGCATTTCCCACAAATAAAGGTCCACCTGACTTCTACACTGAACCAAGACTCTAATCTAGCTGAGGATGAGACCAGAGTAAGCTACAATATGCCCCGGGGAGGCTCCAGCTAGCAAGTTGACTCATAACTCACTTCTCCTCTTTAATGCTGGAAATTAGCTAGGAAAGATTGGGGAAAATCTCCTAAAGCAACTTGAATTTAATGCTCAGAATCCTCGCTCAGTGGGGAGATACACATATAATTACAACCTAACTAAAGAATAATTCTTGCCAGCTGATGAATTCTTTCAGTAGTTTCTTACCTACCAAACGAAATGAAAATCACATTTAAGAACCATAATGCTCATGGATTGTTTGACCCTTCAGGAACTTTACATTTGGTTCCATGAAAAAGATTATGAAGAAGACTGCTTCTCTTCCAGGCTTTGTTTCTGTCTGCTTGAGTCTGGGGCGGGTTCTAAACATAGCAGGGCTTACACCTGTGCACTGCTTACCACCTAGAAATGCATTGCATTTGTCCATGTGATCATGGTGGTAACCCACCGTGCAAGGCAGTATGGGAACTATTACCTTAGCTCATGAAGTACTAAGTGGAGGCTCAGAAAAGTTCATTAATTTGACCAGTGTCACTAAGGAAAGGAAGAACATAAGCCCAAGTCCCGTTGTCCTGAGCGACGGGCGCATTCTCACTCTAGGACTCGGTCTGAAATGTATCATCTAAGGAAATTTTCTGACAACTGCTATGTCTGCAGGAAACTCATTACCGACTACGCTGGGTAGAATGCCTGCTCTGTCTCTAGACTGACCTTTTCTTATCCTTCCACAAACACTGCCGGCATTCTGTCTTACTCCTAAAGTGGTGGAATCAAACACTATAAGACTGTGCCAGGGCTGGGAAGACAGCTTAGGTAAGCACTTGCCATGCACAGATGAGGGCCTGAGTTCAAACCTCAACATCCATGCACACCAGTACTGATGTGCAATCCCAGTGCTGGGGGGTGGGGACAGGAGGATTTCTGGAGCTTGCTGGCCAGTCAGTCTAGTCAAATCTCAAACTCCAGGTTCCATCAGAGATCCTGTCACAAAAAGTCCAAGGCAGTTAAGACACTGTTGTTGCTCTCTGGACCTCCACAAGTGTGCACACACACACACGTAAACACACATTAAACAGAAGTACATACATAGGCATGCGCAAAAACCAACAACTATGTACAGATGATCTCAACTTCCCGAGTTGTACAAAAAACAGCAAAAACAGAACAATTTGGCCCACAGCGTCCATTTAAGGAACCCATCACTATACTTCAAAATTAATGGTCATGGAATGGGTCTTGCCACCGGTTAGACGTATTGTAGAGAAAAGAATACAAATGGAAGAACAGAAATCTCGGAAAAGTAGGAGCAGCATGAGGCTTAGGTTAATCAAAGGAGAGCTTGTCTTCACCCTGAACCACCAAGACCTGACAAGGCTTCCAGCTCCAAGCAGCCCTCTGAACCCACCAGGTGACTCAGTTTATTCATCCAACAGGGTCTCTCAAGCCAAGTGTGATATTGCTTGACATATGTTTAATATTCTTTGGGTGTTTTGCTTGTATGTATGTATGTGCACCACATGTGTGCAGTGCCTATGGGGGCCAGAAGAAGGTACTGGAGCCCTTGGAACTGAAGTTACAGATGATTGTTAGCTACCATGTGGTTGCTGGGAAACAAACCCAGGTCCTCTGTATCCCTCCAATCCTATCTTTAATATTCTTGATAGGTATTTGGGGTATGGTTTTTGTTTTATTTTTAATCAGGGCTGCTTAAACTTTTTCCACTCATAACCCATTTTCATCTGGGAAACTTTTTGCATGGTATATAAAAGCAGTACACAAATGAAATGTTTACTGATAATTCATAAAGAAGATTTTCAAAATCATTCTTTTGCTATACATACAATTTCCCATTTATTAACAAGGAAAGCAAATTTACATAATGAAGAGACTGATGTACCTTCTTTAACACAGTACAATTAAAAGACACACTCATTTCATTTTTACATGCTGAGGAATGACAGTAGAAACATACTAAGTCTTTTTGTTCTATAATCAAACCATTATGTTTCTATAAGAGCAGAAATTATGTTTCTATAAGAGCAGAAAATTTTGTATGTACAGTAAAAACATTGCAATCTGTAACATAATAATCTGGTATCTGAGCTGAGGTGTTTCAGGCAGCATTCAGTGGTGTCGCATGGTGTGAGGCACACACAACGCAGGTGCACACGTGGCATGTTGAGAACCCAGGCTGCAGTGAGATGTGTGATGTCAGAAAGACCTCTACTTCACTGCATGCTGGATTTTGAATTACTTTTGGTCACCACACAGAAAGAAAACTTATATTGCCAAAATTTTCACAACCCCAAGTCAGTTATGCTACCCACAATTTAAGAAGCTTCACTCTATATAATTAATCTTTAAACAGACTCGTTTCAAAATTTCTTTATATAATCTTTAAACAGATTCCTTTTTAAAATTTTTATTAGAAAATGTAGAAAAGATTTGATCAGACACTGCACCAAATAGGACTCAGATGTGGCAAATAACACGTGAAAAGATGTTCACTGTTAGCACTCAGGAAAATCCAAGTTTATAATGATCTCTAGTCTTACAAAAATGCCTAAAATAACACAGTGGCAACACCAAATACTAGTAAGGATGCTGAGAAAATAGATCAGTCAAAGAGTGCTGCTGGAAGTGTAAAAGTACAGCAATTCTACAAAATGGTGTGCTGGGTTCTTGTAAGCTAAGCACATAATTACCAGTCCATCCAGCCATTTTACTCTTGGGCATTTATATACCCCAGAGAAATGAAAACTTTTGTCCACACAAAAACATGTACACAAATGTTCACAGCAGCAGCTTTAATTAAATGGCCAAAATCTGGAAACAGCCCAGTTATCCTTCAAGAGGTGGATGGTTAAATAACGGTGGTCCAATGAAACCATCATAGGTTGCTCCGTGATGACCAATGGCTTGGCTGAATTTCTGGGGAGCATTTTAAAAGCCTAGCCCCAAACAACTACATGATTCCACTTACATCTGTAAAATTTTTGGAAACGGAGAACCAATTCGTGGTCTTTAGGAGCAGGAAGAACAGGAGGAAGGAGGGAGGAAGGTACAGCTGTAACAGGGTAAAGAGGGGGTGCTGGTGTGCTGGAACACTTTGACATCTTTATAGTTCTAGTGGTGGGAAAATGCAAGCCAGCATACAGAAAATTATAAAGAACTGAACACACACTCAGGTGAGCACAGGTCAAACTGAACTCTGAAGAAGACAATAAATGACATGAATGTCAGTATCTTCATATTATGTAGGCTAGCAAATGTCACAGCTGAGAGCAACTGGGTAAAGGCCTATTACATGATGTCTTAAAACTTAGAATTTATTATGATTTCAACTAAAAAAAAATCAAATCAAGTATTTGCTAACTTAGCTGTTTAAAAATAATGGGGGTGAGGAAGCTGGAGAGATGTTCAGTGGGTAAGAGCACTGGCTGCTCATGCAGAGGACCCCCGTTTGCTTCCCAGAACCCACATGGCAACTCCAGTCCCAAGGGATTCAATGCCCTCTTCTGGCCTCTGTGGGCATTGCACGCACATGGCACACATATACATGCAGGCAAAACTCTAAAACACATAAAAGTGTTTGAGATGGATCTCCCTCTAGCCCCAGGTGGCCTGGAACTCGCTATGTAGACCATCTTAAGCTGTCCTTGATCTCACGATAATCTGCTTGTCTCTGCCTCCCAAGTGCTGGGATTAAAGGGGAGCACCACTACACCCAAGATAAATAAATTTTAGATAAATAAGTAAAAATAATGGGGACCAGCAAGTTTGCTCAGTGAGTAAAAGTACTTGTCCCATAAGTCTGATGAACCTGAGCTGGATCCCGAAACCCAATGTAGGAGGAGAGAACTGACTGTCAAAAGTTGTCCTCAAACCAGGAGCAGGAATATATGATTTATAATCCCAGAACTTGGGAGGCAGAGGCTGGTGAATCTCTGAGAGTTCCAGGCCAACCTGGTCTACATGGTGAATTCCAGACAGACAGGGCTATATAGTAACACTCTCCTTCAAAAAAAAAAAGACCTCTGAACTCTACATGCACACTGTGTTGTACATGTGCCTACACCCACATATATATCACACTATATACACATAATAAATTTTAATAATAATTTATTATATCAGTTCTTTGAAACACTTGTTCTCCCTCCTAACTGCAGCTATATACACTGAGGATGATAATTAAATTTAAGCTAATGAATTTTAAAAAGCCATAAGCAAAAGAATACTTATTAGGAGCTCATGTTTGCATGAAGTTCTAGGACAGGCAAATCCACCCTTGGAAAACAAAACAGATCAGAACACTGGCTGCCTGTGGGAATGGGGAGGCGAGACTCACCCAACCAGCAATGGGGATGGTGAGACTGCATCCTCAAGAGAGAACTCACTACACAGTGTGCACATGTGTCAAAACTCAAGGAATGCACCAGTGAAGTGTGTGTCCACCAGTGTGTGCAAATCTCACATGTGAAACTTAACAAATGTGAAACAAAGCTTAAAACACTGACTTGAAGACTTCAGGCATGCTGTAAGAACACTGTGACTTTAACTATATAGAGTCACCAAACTAAACGCTTAAAATAGGCTTAAAGTAATCTCATCTCTTTCTCATGGATTCTTCTCGGGGAAAGGAAATTGCTATCGACGAAGTCGCCGTGAAGCAAATTCATATAAAAATATCATTAAATCAGACTAAATTAAATTAAAACAGATGTAATTAGAGCCCTCTGAATGTCATTTTGGCTAACACTCTGTTTACAAGCAGTATAGATGTAGCAACTGCTGACCTCAGGCACTTTTAGATGCTGTTATATTAATTATTACATATGCTTCTCTATTCCAGCTCCATGAAGCCTTTGCAGGTCTGAGTAGCTAATGCTTGGCTGCCAAGTTTATTTCAAATGAGTCTCAGATCCCACAGAAGAAAGAAAAAAAGCCATGATGTCCATATACTGATATGGATTACATCTGGCCTGTGGGAAGAGATCCATGTTGTCCTCTGTTCAATCAGGACTATATTCCACTTAGGATATTTATTCGGGTTAAACTAAACGATGCATGGTGGACTGTTGTTACTTGTAATTATACCAGTAGAACCCAACCCTGTTCACTTAATGGGCTTCCACTGCAGAGACATGTTTGCTTAATTGGCCAGACAAGTCAAGACGCTGATGAAAATTACTGCTTGACCTTACAAGCGATTCACACACAAGATAACAGCGTTAGAGATTTCTAGCGCCTACCATCCATTTTGGTCCAAGCTCTCTGTAACTACCTCACCCGTGGCTAAATCTCACCTAAGATGACATAAGTGGTCACATCCTGCCCCTTGATGAATGCGATTTTCATCCAATTTGCTTCTAGAAGTTACCACCAGTTTGAATCTTCACTGTATTTCAGTCCTTCTCCTGACACTTCAGTCCCACACACTGTCATTCATAAAATCCAGCAATCCCTGTGATTAAACCTTTGTTCATGAAGAAACAAGACTTCAAACTCCTCTCCTAAGGGCTGGGAATGGCAGCAAATGCCCATAATCCAAGCACTGTGGCAAGGCAGAGGCAAAATCAATGGAAGTCCAAAGCCAGCCTGGTCTACATAACAAGTTCCAAGTCAGCCAGAGTTATACAGTCTCAAGAAGAAAAGTCGTGGGAGGTGGGGGGATCTTCTCTTAAATATTGGTGGGGGGCGGGGCTCAAAGCAATTTAACCAACACTTCTCAAATGAAAGGTTTACATAGGTTAACAACCAGGATAGTCAACAACACACATAATGATCCCCAACCAGAGTGAGAACCCAGACACTCTAGCTCCCCTTGTTTGCATCTAGTTTTGAAACACGCCTGTCTCTTCCCTGCAGGTAGAAGAGCATACTGCACCACGTTTATTTTTAAAACTCATCATGTCTTAAGAACTGGGAAAAAAATGTCTATTAAAGAAATCCCTGCTCTGTAAACTACAGAGCCTTATCTAACCGGAAGGCCAAGGAATGCCGGTATTTCAAGAAACCTTAATCTCTTAATGATTGGTGTCAGAGAAAGCAATGTGTCAGAGACTTTTTGAAACAAGTTTCATCTCAGGTACATGGGAGCCAGAAATGCACACAGGGAATAGTGATTGCCACCAGCATGACATCAACATACTGTAATCCGTCTGCCCGGGATGTTTAGTTCCAGTGGGTGAACCACCCTCTCCAATCACGAATGCAAATTCCACGCCTCCCCACTTCATGATAAAATAGCACACTGGGTACCCAAAAACCAGGTCTCCTGCCAGGCATAGCACCAGGGCCTGCAAGCTCGCAGAGGTAAAAAGAAGAAAACTAAGGGGTTAGAGAGACGGGTTAGTCGGTAAAGTGCTCACCACACAAGCATGGGGACCTGGGTTTGGATACCTAGCACCCACAGAAAAAGCCCAATGCAGCAGCACATGTCTGTAATCCTAGTGCTAGGGAAGTAGAGGCAGGAGGGGCCGTGCCACTCACTGGCCACCAACATGCTGAACTGGTGAGCTCAACGGGAACCTGAACCGCAAAATGGAGGATGGAAGATGAGGAGGTCACCTGAGGTCAACCTCTGGCCTCCACACACATGTATACAACACATTACCATGCACAGAAACACACAAAGAAGTACTGTGAGAGGGGAGGCCAGGTGGGAAGGCTCACAGGGGGAGGTTTGGGTTTTAAGCTAGTTTTTGTCAATAAGAACAAATGTACCTTACCTGCTGGAGAAAGGCAGCAATCTAGACAGAGAGGGTTTATACAAACAGGACGAAATGAGAGCAGATACACTGTGTACGAGACTAACGAAGGGTCACCACGGCTTTAGCAGAAATCTTCAGGAATTATGTTGATAGCAGTGGTAATAATTAAATAAAGGAGATGAGGTTTGAGGACAGTGTTTATTCATCAAGTCATCAGCACTTACTTATTGAGCACTGACTCTGCCCAAAGTCTTGTTCTATAGAGAAAAAAATTCTAGGAAAACATACAGGATCTTTCTTTCCAAAGAGAAACCAGCCCGCAGATAAAGAGTTGATTCACACAGATTCTAAATGTGAGCTGTGACGTCATTTAAATTCCTTCTCCCAAGCCACAAAAGATGTTCTCAGTTCTGTAAGTTAGAAAACTTGATCTGACAAAGCTTAGTGAAGTTAGGCATCTTAAAGACTCCTCCCACACTTGGGTCCTTCAACTATCCTGTGGATGGCGAGCTGGATATTGCATGCATCTAGTGAGAACAAGAATATGAAGATCCACTTAGTAGAAAACAAAATAAATTCTCTAACTATATCTGGCATTTTTACATGGATTCTGGGTACTGAGTTCTGGTCCTCACATTGGGTGATCTCAGCCCACCTACCCTCCTCTTTTTAAAGATGGGGTGGTCTCATCAAGCCCCAGGACTGTCCTTGAACTCACTGTATAACAAAATGACCAGGTGTGATGGTGCACTCATGCAATCCCAGCACTCAGAAGGTGTAAGCAGGAGAATCTGAAGCTCAAGGTCATCCTTGGCTACATATTAAGCTCAAGGCCAGCCTGGGCTACATGAAACTGTCTCAAAAAAAATTTTTTAAGTATAAGAGAGGGGAGGGAGGGAGGGAGGGAGGGAGGCTCCCATGGGTCCCAACTACTCTGACATTCCACTCCATTTGGACAGTGGTACAGTCATGCCTACTCAAGACTATAAACTACTAAATGGCGTTTATATGCCATGAACCACCTACTGAAGGAGGCAAAAGTGCCCTCTGAAGCTTCCTTTCTGAATCAGCTCCTATGTCTGGTTTTCAGAGGACAATCAGCTGTGTAGTTCATCTGCTTAACAACTCCATGCAACTTAAATTCCCTTGTAGGCAAAACACTCTTAAGGTCCCATATAAAATGTTTCTAGTCAATCCAGGACTTTCATGGATGGTCCACTAGAGAATACTTTGGGTATATGATCCTTAAAGTTAACTAAGAAGGCTAATCCCAGCACTCAGGAAGCAGAGGCAGGCAGATCTCTTGTGAGTTTGAGGCCAGTCTTGTCTTCATAGTGAATTCCACACCAGCCAGAGCTATGTAGTAAGACCTTGTCTCAAAAAAATAACTAATGATGACCTCTGATACAGGGTTTGAGCCTTAGAATCTTTAGTAGATAATGCTTCATCACAAGTGGGTAATAATCCTAGAAACTTATTGACACATGTCCTTGGAAGGATTTGGGGTCAGAGTGAAGGAGGGGATGGTCATCGTAAACATGGAAAAGCAAGCACAAATATAGACAGTAAATAAAAATCGTGGTCCCTGGCTTCAAATGTTTCAATTCCATGGTGATGTGAAGATGATACGCATTTGGAAGAAAGCATGCTTTGAACTTTGTTCCCTGTGGTCCTCATTCCACAGGTGATGAACTGCATCTCCCAGGCAGCACAGTGATCAGGAGGGGAACCCATCAATCCTCTACCGTGTGCTATGTGGCTGAGCTGGGATGTCTTGTGTGTCTCATGCATTAACTGAACTTTTGACTTAGGATTTGTTGAGAGTGTTTGTGGAGGCTAATCACACTGTAAATAGAGTAGCACACACTGAAACACTACTTACACCACTGCAATAACTAGATAAAGCATGATGCTCCAGAGACTTCTTTATAAGCTTTGGAAATTGGGAGAACAGAAAAGGGGGAGAAGGGTCTGGGGAGATGGCTCAGGGGGCAAAGTGCTTGCAGAGCAAGTGTTAGGGCCTAAATTCAGAGCCCAACACATAAAAGAGACGCCAGGCATGGTGGCTCTGCCCTGTAATCCTATCTGGGGAGGTGGAAACAAGAGGACCCTAAGAGCTCATTGGCCAGTCGGTCCAGCCAATGGGTGAACTCCAGGTTTAGTGACAGCCCTTGTCTCACAAAGTAAGGTGAAGAGTGACAGAGGAAGACACAATGTCAGAAGTCAACCTCTGGTTTACACACACGCACACGCCTCACACAAAAGAGGGAGAGATCTGTGTCCAAAGAGTCTAACTTCTAATATGTCCACTTTTAGGGTTAATAAAAGGTGGGAAGGCAAAGGGCCTCACATCCCTTCCGATCCATTTTCTCTAGGTTGCACATGACGAGGCGGATGAGCAAGTGAAAACTGTGGATGCCTTCAGGTTTGATTCCATTCACCCATAAGGATGACATGACTAGGTTATATGGAAGAGACATCCCTCCTACTCCATACACCAAGTATAACTTGATCATTTCGGAGGGCAAATGCTTTTACACCAACAACTGAGCATCATGCCCAGAGAAAAGCGCTTTCTAAGGGGCACATTTTTGGTGAGAAAAAAAATCTCAGCAGTTCATAAATCATTTTAATTTCCCATTTTATATTTTATAGACATCTCTGAACAATTAAACCTTGTATTGCAAATTGAAATTGCTCATGACTAGTTGCCATTTTTACTGCCACACGCAGGGTCCCTAAGAAACACTATTAACTTTAATGGCGGCTTGATGCTCTCTGGTGATGAGTTATCGCCAAGAAAATATTGGGGATGGTCTCTGGTGGAAAGTGAGCATACCGCAGCCACCAGAGAAGGGGAGTGAGGGACAAAGTCCTGGGGGGACAGCAGGTCATGATCAGAGCAGAGCAAGGGCACATCCTCCAAGTCCATGAGACAGAATCCCTGAGCACTATAGGGAAAGATGGAGTAACTCTTCTTCAGGAAGAAAGGGAAAGCCAGGCATGGTGGTTCACACTTGTAGTCTGCTACTTGGGAAGTAGAGGCAGGAAGATTGTCATGGAAACAGGGCCAGCCTGGGCTACATAATGAGTTCCAGGACAGCCTGAGTGGCAAAGCGGAACTTGTCTTTGAAAACAAAATCTGTTTGCTGGGCATGAAGATGTACACCTGTAATCCCAACAATTGGGAGGTAATGGAGGATCAGGAGTTCAAGGTCAGCCTTGGCTACATAAAGAGTTCAAGGACAGCCTGACCTACCTGAGACTCTGTCTCAAAAAATCTAAGAAAAAAGGAGGAAGCTTTTAGTGTAGAACCTATCAAACTAAACAGAACAGTCCTATCGTCCTAGAAGACTGGGTTACGTCGGGAATTAAAAGCCTTGCAGACATGAATGCCCTTAAAACCTCTTAAAGTTTAGAATTTTTTAAAGATTTCTTTTTAATTAATTTATTTATTTAGTGTGTGTGTGCATGTGCGCGCCACATGTCTGCAGGTGTCAGTGTCCCCAGAGGCCAGAAGAGAGTGTGGAATGAACCCCAGGAGCTGAACTACATATAGGTGTTTATAAGCTGCCTGACCTGGATGCTGGGAACCAAACTCCAGTCCTCTGTAAGAGCAGCAAGAACTCCTAACTGCTGAGCCATCTCTCCAGTCTACAAAGCTTTAGAATTCTTATATCCATCAAAACCATGTCAGAAAAACTAGAAAGAAAGCCATTTTCATGGTATTTCATTACACTATTTTAACAAAGGTTAGTCATTCCAGAAAAGTTGCTCACTCGTTATGCTGGGAGCGAAGGGAACGTGGGGGTGGGGGGACGACACTTTTTAAAAATATTTTATTTAGGGGTGGAGAGATGGCTGAGTGGTTAAGAGCACTGACTGCTGTTACAGAGGACCCGGGTTCGATTCCCAGCACCCACGTGGCGGCTAAGAACCGTCCTTAACTCTAGTTCCAGGGGAATCCGACGTCCTCTTTTGACCTCCATGGCATTGTACGACATGGGTGCACTCACATACATGCAAACAATACACTCGTACACATAAAATTATACACATAAAATAAAATATTTTTATTTTATGTGTGTTATGCCTGCATGTATGTGAATACACCCGTCATGCAATGCAGGTGGAGGTCAGAAGAGGGAGTCAGATCCCCTGGAACTGGAGTTAGGGACAGTTCATAGCCACCATGTGGGTGCTGGGAATCGAACCTGGGTCCTCAGCAAGAGCAGCCTGTGCTCTTCACTGCTGAGCCATCTCTCCAGTCCCAAGAAAACACTCATAAATGATCTCTATTCAGCTGCTGGCAATACTCAGGTGCAGCAACAGTATGAGTTTCGCAGATGAGTCTGCACACACAATCATGTTCAATCTATGTTTCCCAATCTAAATTAAAAATGCTGCCTAAACTTGAAAACACATCTTAACATTCAGCATCTTCTCAAACCTTTTCAATTCTATAATCTTTTCTCTATGGGACCAGTGGGAAGGGCATCCTTCCTATTTAAAGAGATTCTTGCACAGATTTCATGTAAGTATTAATAAACTAGGAACAGGTAGGCTTTGTTTAGTTTCATTGTTTCTAATTTTCAGTTTTTGTTTTTTGAGCACAGCCTCGTTTGATCCATGTTGACCTCAAACTCTATGTGTAGCCAAGACTGGCCTTTAACTCCTCCTATTCCCCTACCTCCCCACACACTGAAACACTTACTTCAAGCACTACTAAGTGCTTCACAGGTAGAAACCATAATGCCAGGCCCTGAGGATATCTTTTGAGGCATACAAGATACACATTCCTGAAATGGCAGTGTATAATATGAAAATGAAGTTTATTCTGGACTCTTAGTCATCAAATTAACAGCTACTGGTCAGGAGAGATGGCTTAATTGGCGAAGTGCTCATCACACAGGTATGAAGGCCCAAGTTCAATCCCTACCACCCAAGTAAAAAGCCAGGCACGGTGGCATGTGCCTGCAATCCTAGTGCTCAGGAGCTAGCTGGCCAGCTAGGCTCAGTCAGCGGACTCAGGTTCAGTGAGATAGGCTCTCTAAAATAAAGTGCAGGGCTAGAGAGATGGTTCAGTGGTTAAGACCGTGCACTGCTCTTGGAGAGGACCCAAGGTCAAGTCCCAGCACCCAGGAGGATTGGCAGACAACTGCAACTCCAATTCCAGATGATCTGACGCCTCTGGCCACCAGGAGCACCAGACTTAGGAAAACAAACTCATACGGAGATACACACGCATATACATAATTATGCATTTGTACATATATGTATACACACATATATATATATATATACACACACAGACATAGATCATCTCATCAGGCATGGTAATGCACACCTTTAATTTTAGCATTTAGGAGGCAGAGGCAGACAGATTTCAGGGAGTTCCAGGCCAACCTCATTTACATAGTGAATTCCTGGCCACCCAGGGGTACGCAGTAAGACCTGGCCTCAAATAAACAAAATTAAATTAAAAAGCACAAAATTATGTGAGCTCGAGGCCAGCCTGGTCCACATAGTTCCAGGCCAGCTGAGGTTACAGAGAGACCCTGTCTCAAAAAGGCCAAAAAAAGTACAAAATAGAGCACTATCCCCCAAATCAACCTCTGGCCTCTATATACAATCAGACACATACATGCATGTACACATGAACACATACACATGCATACATCACACACATACAAAAGTAACTTCTACTACTCATAGGCTGGGGGTATGGCTCAACCAGAGAACGGGTCGTTAGCATAGACAAGACCTTGGGCTCCCTAGGATCCCAAAGCAGAAAATGATGCTCATTTGGTCCTTTGAATCCCACCATTTTGCAGGGGTCCAGGGCTCGGTGACATGCCTTCATGACTTTAGAAGAACTAGTGGTCTGCCTTTTTCCCATGTGTTTCCAGTGCTTTCTTTAGTAGTTCCACTGTTAAGGCACATACAGCTACAAGTAGGATAAAAAGAAAGGAAATCATGAAGGGAAGGAGGGAGAAAGGAAGACAGAGTGGATTAGCCATGCCCCAAGGCCTCCAACATCGGTGAACTTTAGAAACCTCTTAATTCACATCTCGTAATTTTCCCTGAAAAACATATTCTCGAATGTTAAGTGGAAAAATAAACGGAGTTCAGGCTTAACAGAGGGCAGAGGGGAAGGGTGAAGGCGGGTATGAGAGTTCACAGAAGAGCCAGAGTGAAGGGGAGGGAGGTCAGGCCTGCAGTTTATGAGCTGGGAAAAGCCAGAGGAGGAACTTCCCTTCTGCAGCCTTTCCCTCTGTCTCTTCCTGAACTCCAGGTCTGAAGTAAACCAAGCCAGGAGCCCATGTAGCTAAAAGGAGCCGCCTCCTCCTGGTTCTGCAGCCCCTCCCAGAACCTGCTGGGTCAGGCCCAGCCAGCAGCTCAAGGTCACTGCTGGGGCTGGCACACAATGCTCACAGGCAGAGTGAAAAATGGGTCTCCAAAAACGAATGAAGCAACGGTCAGGAAAGAAGCACTTGGTGAACCCACTTCAAGGAGAACTGGCCTCTGGCAATCCTCTGAGCAAAAGTTCACACCATGAAACAGCTGTTGCTTACTGTCTGGGGTTCTAATGAGCCCCAGCTCCTGATTGCAAGGACTTCTGCCCAGTAGTGTCCGGCTCTTGGCTCTTCCCTGTGTCCTTCATTCCCCTAAGCCTCTTGGTTAAAAAGGAGGTCATAAACTTTAACTCATTTGCTGTCATTTCAAATGGCGGATTCTGTCCTAGAGATTATGATACTATGAAAAGAAGCAAGCATACGTGCCTTTTACATTCTGGCATCTACTGCCACTTTGCAAAACTGGCTCTCTACCCTCCCTTCTTGTTTATCTCCGGATTCACCCCACTGAATTCTGACCCTTTTCTGGGCCAGTTCAAATCACCTCTAGAATCACTGTATCACATTTTTAGTCTCCCCCCCCCAGCCTTAAACTAACAGTTCTCTGCCAAAAATAAGAAAAGTTGCTGTTTCAAAAAGTATCTGCGCTTGCTTGACCCCTGCCAAAGTTTACAGCATAGTTAGATCCTGAGCCACAGCAAGGATGGGGCGGGCGGACTGTGGGGAGGGAGGGAGGAGGGAGGGAGCTGGGCAGTTGCTTTTTCAATAAATTCCAGCATAACCCTCCCACTTCCTGGGCTGACTTCTGCTCCCCCAGTGGAGGAGACAGCTTGAAATCTTATTCCACCAAGATTAACCGTGCTGCTGGCTAGCTGGACCGACAGCCCCACATCACTGCCCAAGGTCCTCTCGGATCCACCCTGGAGCCTCAGCGGGGGCAGAGGATTTGTCTCAGCTCCTTTGGATGTTTATTTCTGTTCCCAAGGCTCCCGGGAGAATTGCACCTCCTCCCCCTAATCTATGCCCTCCCCACTCTCCACCCATCTATCCCAAACCCAGGGACACAAGGACACTGCACTGCAAAGGCACTAAATGAAAGGTATCCATTTCTCAACCCACACCTTCCAAGAATGTGCTGGCCCTCCTCCTACAGCTGTGGTCAGCAGTCCCTGGGCTCCCCAAACCAGCCCTTCCTCAGCCACCACCTCTGAGCCCCTTCTCTCCTGAGTGGGAAGGGAGGACGGAAACATGAGAAGACAGGAAAGCACAGCTGCAGCCCACCCTGACTCAGCCACCCAGTCAACCCCAAAGCTCTAATTTGTTAACCTAGAAACCTCTGGGGCATTGCAATCAAAGAGCCCTCCACCCTGCAGCACCTCCAATTCCTTTTTTCTCTTCTAGTGGGCAAGCAGAAGCGAGGGAAAATGAGGACAACCAGGTTCAAAACAGAAACGCTGCGTAACACTAACTTGGCTCTCACACCGCCCAGATTACAGGCCCCACACCTCCATGTCTGTCCAAATGGAAAGAAAAAATACAGGGTGCAGCCTCGGTCCGGCTGCCCGGACACCGTGCCAGGAGTCAACATAACCCCAAATTGCTCCCCAGTCCCCAGCTGGCCTTTTTTTTTTTTTTTTTTTTAAAGTAATTGGGGTTTTCCAGTTCATTTGGTAAACTGACTCCTTCTCATTTCCTGTTCTTACTACTGTGCAATGGTAACTGAACTCCAAACCTTGGTGTGAAATGCTCAGGTGTTAAGCACATAAGCATATACATTATAGAGCCGTGTACATGCATGAATTTCTCTTAAGAAGTCTCAAATCAAAGTCAGGTCCCGCCCACCAGGTCTCAATTCCCCTGCAGTCTAAATACCTCCCATCTTCCCACCTCCACCCTGTCCCCTCGTGCTCTTCCGCATCAGATCTCTGGACTAGCTTCCTGACCCAGACTAGCTAAATCCTCCAGTGAAGCTTGTTAGACCCTCCACAAGCTGTCCCCACTGGTACCGTCCCCTGGACTGCTGATCCGCCTGACACAGAAAGGCCCGCCTACTGCCCTACTGTGTATGGCTCACCACTCATCAAAGGAGACGCTATCACAGAGTTCCACAACTGGTCAGAGAATATGTGTCTGAGAGATGCCCAGCCCTAGGTGACATATGTACAGTGGAACCTCTACACCTAAGGCTCATGGAACATGGTGGAACAGGGTACGGAGAGAATACCAGTGCATCCCTCAACCCTCTTCACGCAAACCTTCCTCATACAACAGAGTGCGATGCACACAGAAGGCCACAACTGGATAAAGTTTAGCAACTAAAAGACTGCCAGGTATGTGCCCGTGGACAGGACCCCTATATTAAACCTCACCCACCCTCAGCTCAGGTACCACTGCAGAAAAGGGGGCGGAAAGACTGTAAGAGCCGGGAAGGGTCATGAACACGAGGAAGCCGGCTGTCGGGCCACTGGAAGCACGCTCAGGTCAACTTTCAGCAATGGTGGCAATGTCCGCAAGCCCTGTGACAACTTAATCAGACAAGGGCCCAGCAAGGAAGGAGGAAAATGGGCAGTGGGCCAGCCCTAGCCTGGGAACTGCTGGCAATGGATTACTGCTGGGTGAGGAAGAATAGATCTTCAAAATCTCTAGACAGGCTGACTAGACTGGTGGATGAACTTGTACCAAAGGACACTTGGGTACAAACGCATGACCAGGTAGGACTTAACATATAAGACAGAATGCATGGGGTCCAGGGGGGGGGGGGGGTGGAGGGACATGGGGGGGTAAATTTGATTAAGAACCATTTTATATAATGCACAAAAACTTAATAAAAATATCCTTTTTTAAAAAGTCTCAAATCATTCTCAAAGGACTGAGAAAACAAAGAATAGGAATCAATGTAAGTGTCATAGTTCTGTTAATCATTAAAAAAATTTCACAGCTGGGAAGGTAGTTCAGACAGTAAAGCATTTGCAGGCCTGATGACCCGAGTTTGCTCCCCAGTCCCCATATTTAAAAAAAAAAAAAAAAATCACAAGTGCAGCTATGTGTGCCTAAAATCCCAGCACTGGTATAGGGGAGACAGGAGGACCCCTGGGGCTCCCTAGTCTGCTACCTAGGAAAATTGATGAGCTCTAGGCTCCATGGGAGACCCTGGCTCAAAGAAGAAGGTAAAGAACTATTAAGGGAGATGTCTGACATTGACCTCTGGTCTACAAGTGCATGGGCACACACATGAACATGTACACCTACACACGTACCCATCCATACACAACACACACACACACACACACCTAAGTGTAGGTCACGCATCTAAGAGCCATACCATACCTTGGCTGGTTTTAAAATGAGAATGAGTTGGCATGTGTCTATCTAAACACAGATTCCATGTAGCCTAAATCATCAATTTCAGTGATTCAAACCAAAATGGCTAAGCTTTTCAAAAGGCATAAAATAGTAAGACTTTTTAAAATAATTTCATCCTAAGAAAATTATATAATCAGTATAATGGCTGTTGGACCAAAACAGTAATTCCTTAAATACATAGAGTCTCAAATCGACGCCACAAACTCCTGCGACAACGCAGGTCATTGTTGTGTTTGAATTTTGTTTCCAACTCTCCTCTGTACCGTTTTTCCTCAAGTCGAAGGGAAAGACAGTGAGTTCCAGCAAAGTCAACTAGTTCCAAATCAGGATTCAACATGGAAATCAGGTTTTCTTCCGAGTCGTCCGCCTCTGTTTCCAGACTATTTATGCACAAAAGGAGGAAGGAACCAGAAAGAATTCAACAGAAGAAAGACACATTCATCTGGATAGGCTTCAATTTCCCACTCCAAGACATAGGAGAGTTCAATAGCTGAGCTGACGACCTGACCATCAAATGAACCAACCCAGGAAGGAAGCCAACTTCTGCTTTAGTTTTGATGATAGAACTTAGCCAAGGTGTGGAAAACGGGAAATGTATTTACAGTTATTAAATGCATTAACTACCTTGAAGGCCACCTGAGTTTTCCCTGTGCCTCTCCTACCCTTCTTTCCCTAGGCTGCCGCCCCCCAGTGTAAATTCCAAAAGACACAGAAACAATTATCAATGGAGGATCCTAGAAGAGGGACTGGATCATTGCATCCCCTATGAACCAAACTGAGATTCTTAGATACCACTCTGATGCTGTTTTTAAAGTTCTGTGCAAGTCCATCAAGTGTCAGGCCTCCCTCAGTCACGCTTTGACTTTTCTGCGAGGCTAGCATTTGAGCCTTAAAATTAAGGAACCCGGTTTGCAGACATGGTTCAGTCAGTAAAGTGTTTGCCTTGCAAACACAAGGACCAGAGTTTCATCCTAGAACCCACATTAAAAAAATCCAGGTGTGGTGGTGCACACCTGTAAACCTAGTTTTGGGGAGAGGTGAGTAGCATCCCCGGGGCTCCCTAGCCAGCCATCCTCGTCTTCATTGCCAGTTTCACACCAGTAAGAGATCCTTTCTCAAAAAACAAGGTGAACAGAAGATAAGGAATGACACCTGGGGTGGTCCTCTGGCCTCTACATCATGCACCTGCACACACACACGCACACACACACACACACACACACACACACACAAAACCTGTCATCAGCCTATGATCTCACAGTGTTTAAAAACCAAACTAAGGAAACCAATCTTGCATTCAATAAAAAGTGCTTACTCTGTAAGAAATATGGCTGAGAAACAGCAAGTTTTAAATCTCCTGTAATGTGACTATGGCTACTAGCATGGAAGAGGATTATTCTTAACTGGAATAGGAAATTAAAGAGCCAAACTCCAGGTAAGAATCCCAAGGAAGCCAGCAGCATCTCGTACCTGAAGGGCCCGCCCCATCAATCATCCTGGGCACCAGTGATCGCACCTTGCCTAACCCACTGACACTGACACCAAGGCCTCTGCATTTAGACGAGGAAAGCAAGTCACATGACACAAATTTAGCATCACGTGAGTGTAAAGATGGTTAATCATTTGAAACAGGGTGATGCGTCAGTAGGATGGCATCCAGTGCCTCAGACACAGCCTTCAGGATGTCCCTCAGATGGCCTTCACACCATTAGCCAGTTTCCATTTGCCAAAGCCCCCAGAAGTCCTGAAGACGTGGGTGACATGTTTAGATGGGAAGCTCAAGGGAGAAAAAGGCACATGCAGTCATGGGGGAACGGAACAACATTTTCCAGCGCTTTCTTAGAAAAGATGGCAGCTGAATAGCGATAAACAGCTCAACACTAAAGTGTTCACTTTAGAAACTTCAGTCCACGGGGGAAGAGGAGGGAGCAGGGGACGCAGGAAAAGGGTGACTGCCAAAGTAGTTTCTAGAAGGAAAGGGAAGGAATGATTTACACGCAGTAAATGTGAAACACGTGGTTTCCTCAGAGGGTTTTTGTCCACCCGACAAAGCTACTTCATTTATGTGAACCAGACAAATTATTAAGATTTAAACACAATGCTTTTAGTAGGTAACATGTCTGCTTGAAGCCTGAGGCTTTCAATGATTCTCCGTGGAACACGATCCTCCTCACCCAGGCGACAGGCAAAGCCACAGCAGCCCACATTAGGGAAGGTGGCTGGGTGCACCCAGGCGTCAGACTACCTACTCAGAATGTGAAGACAAATCAGCCAACTGAAAGGCCAGTGGGCCTGGCTGGGCACTGTGAGTCCCATTCACCCAGGGTGGGTTGGGGGGGTTGTTTAACTTATTTATAGTCCCATGGGTGTTTTCTTTGGGCATTCTGAGGGTGCTTCCCAATGCCTCGACTGTTCAGTAAAATCATCTGAGTTTTTAAAAGATGTACAGGCCCTTATAGATCCTATTAGGTTGCAGGGCTGAGAAGCATGGGTTCATTGCCACTCAAGTCCCACCTCACTAATGCAACACTAAACTGTCATCTCCCTTCCTCCCTTCTTCCCTCCTTCCCTTGATTGTGAGGAGACATTCAATGTTGTCTGAACAATGCCCCAAGCGTCCATATGAGCAGAGAGATGCCAGACATCAAACACCTCGTGAGACAGTTTACCCCACTCTATGCCTTGCTCATGGATAACACAGGCTCCAGAGTGCAGGACAGAATTTCTCAGGAGATCCTACCCAGTTTTTTAAAAAATATATTTTACTTATGATTTTTATTTTATGTGTATGAGTATTGCCTGCATGTATGTGAGTGCGCCTGTGTCGTGCAATGCGGTGGAGGTCAGAAGAGGGCTTCAGATTCCCCTGGAGCTGTAGTTAAGGACGGTTCGTAGCCGCCATGTAGGTGCTGGGAATCGAACCCGGGTCCTCTGCAAGAGCATCCGTGCTCTTAACCACTGAGCCATCTCTCCAGGCCCCCTACCCAGTTTCTGAGCAATCTGTAATAGGGCAAGAGCTCTGCAGTTAGCCTCTGTGATCCAAAATGTTCCCACAGATCCCTGAGGTCTGTCTCCCACTAGACAAAAAAGCATTCCTTGGCAGAGGAGAGTGCCATTCCCTGAAATGACTTCGAGGCCAGCGTCTATGTGTGCTCAGTTGTCTCCCAATATTAACAAGAACTGTGCACACCGTGCACACCACACACCTCCTCCGCATGCCCTGATCCTTACCAGCTGTCTGCATCTCCCCTAGGATGAATAAGACTATGGATACAACCAGGTAAGGCCACCAAGTCCTCGGTGAGATTTACAATAGATCTTTCACTTCTCAGAAATCTATTCATTTACAGCAGCTTTAAGATTTAAAAATATGCGCTAGAGAGATGACTCGGTGGTTAAGAGTATATACTGCTCTTCCAGAGGACCCAGGTTTGATTCCCAACACCCATATCAGGCAGTTCACAACCACTGGCAACTCTGACACTAAACACCAGTGCACAAACCAAAACACATATACACATAATTTTAAAATGATACTAAAATAAAAAATAGTTTTAAATACAACAACTTTATAGGTAAATTTAAAAAATAAAATCTTGGGGCTGGGGCCCAGACATAGTGACACACACCTTTGAGCCCAGCACTCAGGAGGCAGAGGCAGGAGGATCTCTTTGAGATCTAGGCCAAGCCTGGTCTACACAGAAAGTTCCAGGCCAGCTGAGGCTACAGGGACAGCCTGTCTCACAAAATAAATTAATTTTTAGCAAGTAAAATGCTTACTATGCAAATATAAGGGCTCGAGTTCATATCCTCAGCACCCGTGTAAAAAAGACGGCCACGGCAGCGTGTAGTTCTAACCCCAGGCCTGGGAAGCACAGACAGGCAGGTCCAGGAGGCTCACCAGCCAACCAGTATAGAAGAGGGGAGTGAGGGACTCTTTCAAAAAATAAAGTAGAGAAAGACACACTGTTGATTTCTGATTACACAAACCCTATGCACTCTCTCCCACAAAAATCAATAAATAGATAAATAATAAAATGTTATCAACAAGATGGCATTCTAACTTACTACATGGTTTTTAATTTTAGAGATTTGTCTTTTTTTATATAGGTGTATGTGTCTATGTGAGTGCACGTCATTTATGTGGGTGCCCAAAGAGGCCACCTTAGAGCCAGAATGACAGGAAGGTATAAGCTACCCCATGTGGGTGCTAGGAATCAAAGTTAGGTCTTTGGGAAGAACAGCAAGCACTCCTAACCCTTGAGCCATCGCTCCAGCCCTGTTTTTTAACTGTGAATAACTCAATCATGGTGTAGTTTTGTGAATGCCATCAACAGTACAAAACTGCGCACATAACAAATATTGTGAGGGGTGTGCGTGTGGGCACATGTGTCACAGTATACATTTGGAATCGGAGAACTTGAAACAATCCAGGCTCTCCTTCCTTTCACAAGTCGGTTCTGAGGATTGAAGGCTCTGGTCACTAGGCTTACGGGCAAGCCCCTTAACCTGCTGATCCATCTCTCTGGCCTCAGTTTGTAATTAAGGCACAAAACTCAGTTTTCCCTTTTCGAACGCTGGCAATGTCTATAAAACAATCTGAAAATGAAATACGTAAAACAACTATTTCACAACAGCATCAGAAAGAAGTACTGTTCAATGAGACAGAGTACAAGACCTGCAAACATAAAACCATTAAAGCACAAGGAAAAGAGATCAAATGATGTTTACGCCAACGGGAACACAGCGGTGTTCATGGACGTGGGGGTCAGTGTGGCTGCTGCTGCGTCACCCCCAGCTTTACCCAGAGTCAATGCAACAGTTCTAAGATCTGAGCTGGACACCACCGGTATTGGCAAACTGATAATTCTGGTAGAGGGCTAGGGACCAGGAAGGAGGGACGTTGAGGAGAAAGCACAGACGGAGGGGAGGATTTCTAATTGCAGGTAGAGAGGTGGTTGGAGGAGAAGGCTGAACCATATACATGGAACATGCAAAACCAAAGAACCAAAAACAGTACCATAAAGAGAGGAATCGAGAGCAGCAGCCACATGCAGGCCTGTACCTTCGTTTCTCTCCCAACAACCAAAATATGCTTTTCCTAATCCTCAAAGACCAGAGTGGCTATCTCTTTTCACAGAAGGTAAGGCCAAGACTAGGGTGATTTAAGCCCCTGCCCAAATCCAAGCTCTTTCCGGGATAAGTAGTTCCCTTTCCTGGGAACTACTACATCAGGGACCCCACCATGCTAAGCGCACAGTATAGAGCTCTGAATGTCGGGCTTTCCCATGTGGACATCCTCATGATAAAACTTACTATATGAATTAGGCATAGGAAGAAATTAACAACTAATAATAAAATAGACCGGTTATAGCTGGGTGCGGTGGTACATGCCTATACTCCCAGTCCCCAGAAGGTAGAGGCAGGAGGATCAGGAGTTCAAAGGCAGCCTCTGTTACATAGTGAAGTTAAGGCCAGCCTGGGGTATGTGAGACACAGCCTTAAGAAATCAAAAAATAAAAATAGTAATCAGAAACTATAACAATGTTGTGGTAAGTTATTTAAATCATGAATTGTCTTCCATTTAATATTTTCAAACCAGCTGACCATGATGGCTCCGAGGAGCTGGAAGGTTGGCAAAGGCGCTCCCTGCATGTCAGCATTGACAAACACCAGGCTACGTCTTCATGCTTTTTCACGTGGGTTTTTCTCTTCCTTAAACCCCTCTAGCCCCTCACCTTAACTCTTTTTTTTTAATTTAATAACCACATACTTAGAAGAAGCATTTCATTACAACAGCATTGACATATTCAATAACAATTTTTCTGAGCTAAGATGCATCTCTTTCAAAGCTGGCTGTAAATTTTTAGCTTGACATTAAGATGCTTGCACATATGTTTCTAATCTCTATATATCTGATTATTACTAGTCATAGTCGGTTACTTTCTGAGTTCCTTGGCATCTGAGCATGGATATAAAGTCAGGTAGATTTCAATGGTAATGTTTTTCACATCCACTAATTATTAAGGAGCAAATTTTTATGCTTTGAAGAATTATTTTTTAATCATTTTTTAAAAAATTTTAATAACTACATGATTAGGAGAAGCATTTCACTACAGCTTTAACATATAAAGTAACACTCCAGAGCAAGAATACATCTCTTTCACAAGTGGCTGCAAGTTTCTAGGTTCACAGTTGAATTAATACAGTTATACAATATTGAACTCAGTATAAGCCCTGTAAGACATAAAATTGGATGAGTTTTTAACCTTTAAAAAAGATCTCCATTTCATTTTAGAATATATTGTTCCTTGCAGAAAGACTCATTGTTTTTGCTACTAACACTGAGATGTTGGCGCATGCATCTCTAATCTGTATGTATCTGATTATTACTAGTCATAATCGGTTGCACTTGGATCCTTGGCACCTGTGTATACCTCTAAAACCATCGGGTAGATTTCAGTGGTAATGTTTATCACCTCTACTAATTAGCATG
>NW_008331547.1:924149-959939 GCF_000622305.1 Nannospalax galili
ATCTGTTATGTATAATTTGTCAGTAGATTGTAGGAATAATATGGTTCCCTCTGGTTTTCGTGACTAGCTAGGCATTGTTTCTCTCTTTTATCATCTCACCCCTCCATCATGGTTTTTCCACTTAAGGTGCCTCCATTGCCCCCCTTTCTCCCTTAATAATACCCTTCTACGGTCCTACCTCTCTTGAGCTCCTTCTTTCCTCTTATCCCCTAGGTTCCTTGTATACCCTTCCCTCCCCCCTCCCTTAAACTAACCCAAGTTTTATCCATATCTTCCTTATTAATGTCTGTTCCCTACTGTTCTTCTCTAGCAGGGTCTTTCTTTTCCTTTACCTCCCTGGTTCCGTATTCTGGTTCCTTTAGTTACATCTGGATGCATACTTATTTATCCAGGTTTGGTTCTAGGATCCATATATGAGGGAGAACATATGCCGATTTTTTTTCTGAGTCTGTGTTCCTTCACTTAGTATAACAGTTTCCAGTTCCATCCATTTATCTGCAAATTTCATGATTTCATCTTTACTGCTGAGTCAAACTCCATCGTATAATTGAACCACATTTTCATTATCCACTCGTCAACTGAGGGACGCTAACTCTTTATGCGCAAAGAACTCCCATTCAACCTTCCAAACCATATTCATGCCTCACCTGCCTGGTGTTCTCCAAACCTCTTTCCTAAACAGAATTAATAATTCTCCCATCTGCCGTGGTTCACAGTCTCATCCTCGGTCATGAATATTCAACATTTCCCATTCCTAAACCTCCAGCACCTAGCAAAATGCCTGGCAACCTGAATAGCTATCCAGTGAGTGTCTGTCTCAATGAATCCCTCAAAGCCCACAGAGAATGTTTACGGGAATTAAAACCTCTAGTTAAAAAGACTTTCTTACTGTTTTTAAACAATAGTGGCGCAAGTGCTTTTTAAGCCCCTAATCACACAGTAAGCATAATCTCTTTTCCCAATTCCAAATGATATTACAAAGTTATAGCAACCCACACAGGACAGCAGTAGCATAAAAACCAGACACGGTGACTTATGGAGCAGAAGAGAAAGCCCACCTATTAATAAACTCACGGACACACGGCCAAGGAAGGCAAGGTGGGAAAAGTTCACCTCTTCAACAGACAGTGCTGGGAAAACTGCATAACCACACGTCAAGGAATGACCCTGGACTTTTAGCTTCCATCATACGTAAAGACTAACTCAAAATGGACTAGAACTTTAAGACCTAAAAATGTAAAATTGTCAAGAGAATCACAGGAGAAAGTCCCTGTGGCATCAGGGTGGGCATCAGGGTGGGCAGAGGTTGTTGAAATATGACATTGAAAACATAAACAGCAGCAGAAAAAAATGTGATGCTACATCAAACCAAAGGGCTTCTGCTCAGCAAAGGAAACAATTAAAATGAAGAGACAGCCATGAAACTGGAGAGAACATTTGTAAATCATATATTCAGGAAGTGGTTAATACTCAAAATATAAAAGGAATTCATACAACTCAATACAGGAAGAGGAAAACAAAAACAAAATAAAAGAACTTTTTCCAAAGAAGGCATACAGATGGCCGACGGAACATGAAAATGTGTTCGCCTGATTGTCAGCAGTCACCAGGGAAATGCAAAGGAAAACCACAGTGACTCGGGTGTGGCATTGCACACCTGCGATCCTGCACTTGAGAGGTGGAGGCAGGAGTTTAAAGCCAGCCTCTGCTACACACTAAGTTTGAGGCCAGGCTAGGCTACATAGGACCCTGAATTTACAGTGGCTATTATCAAAAGGTTGACAGACAGCATGCATGGGGTCAGTTGGGATGGTTCAGTGGTTAAGAGCACTGACTGTTCCTGCAGAGGACCCGGGTTCGATTCCCAGCATCCACATGGCAGCAAACAACTATCCTGAGGGCACTGCATGACACGGGTACACCTACATACGTGAAGACAATACACTCATACATATAAAATAAAAATGAAGCATGGGATGGGGGGTGCTTATATGCTGTGGGAATATAAACTGGGCACTATACAAAACCCTATGAGGCACCTCACAAATTTAAATACTGAACTACTGTATGATCCAACAATTCCACTTCTGGGTATAACCAATGGAAACAAAATCAACACTATTAATAAACAGCTGTATCCGCAAACAAAATCAGCAAATAGATGCGGCACAACCGCCAAGATATGGTGACAGCCCAACTGTCAAAGGGTAAAAAAAAGCAGGATTCATAGACAAATGTACACACATAACATACGTGTATCAAATCTTCATTAAACATACCTTGAATGTGTGTAATTTTTATTTGTTAATCATCTTTGACAATGCTGAAATAAAGGGTTTTGGGGGGATTTTGGGGGGGTTTGTCTTTTTGAGACAAGGTCTCCCAGTAGCCCCAGCTGGCCTGGAACTCGCTATGTATATCAGGCTGGCCTCGAACTCACAGAGATCCGCCTGCCTCTGCCTCCCAAGTGCTGGGATTAAAGGCATGCGCCACCACGCCCGGCTAAAGTTTTAAATTTTTAAAAAAGAGAATTCCCCTCAACTAGAAATGTTCATAAATGTTTCTTAAAAATGCTTAGCTACCAAATTTCTGTTTCTTACAAATTCTTAGCTACCAAATTTCTAAGTGTGGCTGATTTCTAGAACTTGTAGTAAGTTTTTTCATATTCATGAAACAAATTCGCAGAGTAATAATAAATCTTACAAAAGTATATTAAATTCTTTTCAAAAAACACTAAAATGGTTTTGTAAAGTGACTTGTCTATGAACTGTGTTTACCTTTAAAGATGAACTGAAGGGCACTGTGTTCAGAAGGAACCTCCATCCTGTGCTGGTCAAATCCTAAACCACTCTGTGGCCATCTAGAATAGCACGGCTTCCTGGAAGGGTGCAGAGACGTGACCTTAAAAGCTGTTCTTTCCTTCACAGATAATTAGTCTTCTAGGGAATGCTGTGCACAGTGTTTATCCACAAGGTTAACAGTAAAGCACTAGGTCAGAATGGCAGCATGGTCCAAGACACATGGTCTGAACTCAGAGGCTTAGGGTCAAGTGCCAGCTCAGCCAGTTCCACGGTCCTCAGACAAGTCTCTCTCTCAGTATTTGTAAAAATGAAGTTAGAGTGCTATCAGATACAGGGAGATGTCAGGATTCCCTAAGTCACTATAAATACCAAGGCTCAGCACAGTGCCCAACATAACCTCCACACTGCATACATGTCAACAGGTAACAACATCATCTCAGTGACCCATGGTACACACTCAGGAAATAACATTAGGTAGGAGGAGGAGTTTGTTGACACTAGCTGTGCCTAAACTATTTGGAAGAGTCATATCCTCTGAGTTATTCTAGAAGGAACTGCCAATACCAAGAACATGGCTATGGGGTGTAAATTTCAGATGGTGTGTTGCCCGTGGGATGGGCAGGGACTCTACTTTCCAAGAGACAGGCCTCGGGACACATCATAATCACCAGGATTTGTGGTTTTTTTCTAGTGTATCCTCAACTGTGTGTGTGGTACATGTGGGGGACAGAGGTCAATGCCAGGTGCCATTTTTCCTGTTCCCCACTTTAGTTTTTGAGACAGGGTCTCTCACTGAAGCTGGAGTTCTTGGTTCCAAATAAGTTAGCTGGCCTGCTAGCTGCTGGACTTCCCCCAACTCCTCCCCAGTGCTGGCTCTACAGGCACAGGCCACCTTGCTGTGTTTTTCACATGGGTGCTGTGGATCTAAATTCATGTCCTAATGCTTGTACAGCAAGTACCTTACCCACTGATCCATCTCCTCCTCAGTCCCATGGAAGATGCAAATTTTGGAAGTCATCTTACAGTTCATTTATTCCGTGTCAGGTAGCAATAGCTCCTTCATTCTTTAATAAAACTGGAAGGAGGTAGAGAACAAGGAAATAGAGGAAAGAGGAGGAGAAAGGCAGCAGGAAGAAAGGGGAGGGGGGAGGAGGGGCGGGAGACAGGGGATGGGGGAGGAGAGGCGGGAGAAACCGGGAGGGGAGGGAGGCAGGAAACAGGGAGGGAAGGGGAGTAAAAGACCTTTGGCTCAGTGCAGTACAAAAATAAAGCTAACCACTCAAAAAATTGATGGGAGAAACACGCTTACTGAGATGCGACCCAGACCTCAGCCCCCGGGCACCCATGTTGTTTGGCAAAGCCATGCTTAGCAAAGAAGCAGCAGGAACTGTATGTAGCCCAAATTCCAGGCTCCATCCCATGCCACAGTCTCCAAACCGGCTTGGAGTCCTCCCTGTCAAGGCAAAGCCTAGTGAATTTCAGCTAGGTTAATCCTATTAAGATCTAACACGGATATCCTTTGACACCGAGCACACGTGTGACTAGATCACCAGGACAAGAGTCCATCTGGCCCACTTCAGTGTCTGTTCTCAGGCCTCACAGACAAGGTAGAGCCTGCTCTGGTCCTCCTCTTCGTCCTCCCCTGCAGCCACATTCACTGGCATTTTCTACCCTGTTTCCACCACCGAGCTCAGGAAGCAGAGGGGTGTTCCCCTCCTCAGGCTGTCCCTGGCCTTCAGTCATGCGCCTTCACAGTGAGAACTGCTGCCAGATCTGGCCGTTTCTTTCTTTTGAAATACTAAATAACAGCTAATGAGGCAAATTATCTTTGCTTCTAGAAAAACCATAAGATTGCACATTGTAAATCCCATCACAGTGAAATGGGGATGAATGAACGGTTCAAGGAAAGGCAAAACACTCAGGAAAATGGTCCTGCCCCAGCTCTAATTAAGCTGATGCTCTTCCTGAGGAAATATACAAATCGGCATTTTTGTAAATTTAAAAAAAAATCAATATTTTATATATATACATATATACATATATACACATATATATACATATATATATATATATGTATATATATATACGAAAATGTAAGATAGGGACCTGTCAAATTTGAGGGTTCTGGGACCCAGCAGCTCCTGGAAGCTTCTGCCTCATCTTTAACAATCCGCACCCATCAGGTCAGCCCATTGGAACTGTGTCCACACCTGATCTACATGATCCAGGAGGCTAAACCAAGGTTTCAATAGATTTGAATCATTTTCCCGATTCCTAACCAGTAAGGTGTTTTGTATTCGTTCTGATTACAGGTTTTGCTGGAATTAGAAACAGGTGGCATGTGAACGTTTGGTATCACTGGCAGCAAATTTGCATATCAACAGAGAACATAAATTTTCTAATCACATAAATCACACTGTGGGGCTGGAGAGGTGGCTCAGCAGTTAAGAGCACTGATTGCTCTTGCAGAGGACCTGGGTTCGATTCCCAGCACCCACATGGTGGCTATGAACTGTCCTTAACTCCAGTTCCAGGGGAATCCGAAGCCCTCTTCTGACCTCCGAGGCATTGCACAACACGGTTCCACTCACATACATGCAGGCAATACACTCCACACGTAAAAATAAATATTTTTTAAAATCATATTGTAATCACTGGGAGTGGTGGCGCACACCTTTAATCCCAGCACTCAGGAGGCAGAGGCAGGCAGATCTCTGTGAGTTCGAGGCCAGCCTGGTCTGCATAGTGAGTTCAGGACAGCTGGGGCTACAGGAAGACCCTGTCTCAAAAAGACCAAAAAAAAAAAAAATCATTCTTTCAGTTTCTCTTGGTGAGAAAGGTTTTGTAAAAAGCCAGAGAATCAAACCAGGTCAAAGTCAACACCCCATCAGTAACGGTGTGTAGTAAGGGTTCCACAGAATAGTTTAAGACATAATTGAATACAGGTTTATTTCCTTAAAAGGAAATAGTTGCCTGTGGCCACAGCAGGTAGATTTTTTTTTTTAAGTTTCCAGTGCTAGGGACAGATCCCAGGGCCTGCCCATGCCAGGCAAGCCCTCTAGCACTGAGCTACATTCCCAGCCTTTGTATTTTGAGTTCTTACTAAGCTGCCTGGGCTGGGCTTGAACTCACTCTTTAGCTTACACAGGCCTTGAATTTGAGACCTTCTAGCTCATCTTACTGAGCAGCTGGGATGACAGGCTTTGCCACCCGGGCAGGCACCCATCAGGTTTCAGACCTGTGCTATCCGTTACATACAAGTGATTTCCTGAATTGATTAAACTTTCCTCATTTTGGGAAATGAAACTGAGTCTTTATTTCTACACCATCTGCAATCAGCAGGGAGATGGAAAGGGCATGACTTAAAAAAAAAAAAAAATGCTTACCCCTTCCCATGTTTCTTACTGGAAAAATAAAATTTGTTTTCCACTAAGATTTTTTTTTAAATCTGTTTCTACTCAAGACTAGAGTTCTATTTATTTTGAAATGAGACACATGAAACCTCCCAAGTGCAACTCGGATTTACATCTGGCTAATCCTGCAAATGTGACTGACCAAATTCATGCTGTTTATTTCTAATGAGTTCTGTGATTTGGGGATAGCATGTGTGAGGAATGGAGAATTAATGACGGCGAGGCAGCAGCAAGCAAGCAAGCAAGTGGCCTTGGAAGCCACGAGTCAATTTCTAATCACACGTGCCAGAAACTTGGGGCAGGGGAGAACAGGTGATAAACCCCGCCAAGAACATCAGCAGAACCTCCTTTTTCCGTGGACTATTCCAACACGACTCAACATGTACAGCTCAGGTTTGACTTCCCATAATTTCGAAGATTGCAAAGCTCTGGCTCCCTGTGGTCTTAGAAAACCAAACACATTTCCCACTGCTGTGTGTAGTATCGGTCTCTAGGAGCCCCTTCCTGGAGTTGCGTCCACTTACAAGCAAGAGAAGAATAGAGGTGTGAGGGGATGTTGTGTGCATGCGATGGTGTGCACATTTCACTGAAGACTCTTACAGGCAAATAGAAAACCACGGTCAAAATCCCCTTAACTAGATACAGACTGGACAGAATCCCACAGACAGCTGAGCACTAAACTCAAATCAAACAAAGCTAGAGATGGTAAAAAAAAAAAAAAAAAAGGGGGGGGGCCTCAGATCAGGGCCCTAAGAGCTTAAGAACTGGAGAGGTGCTCAGTGGTTAGAGCACTGGCTGCTCTTGCAGAGGACCCAGGTTCTGTTCCCAGCACCCACATGGAGGCTAATAACCATCTGTAACTCCAGTTCCAGGGGATCTGACACCTCTTCTGACCTCTGAGGGCACTCACATACCTACAGGCAAAACACTCATACACACAAAAATAAAAATAATAAAATACTTTATATGTATAAAAAAGAACTGGCGTTTCAAACTACTTACTCATCTGCAGGGCTAGAGAAATATCTCATCCCAACCAAATCTCAAGCCAAAGGCAGGTCTTCATCACCCGTTCCCAGTAATGACTGCAGTTGAAGAGCCTCTCAACCCTGCCAGTGCTGAGCCCCACCCCACACATCAACCCAATAAAAATAGGAATCTCCTGGGGTCAAGCAAGGGCAGCATTGCTACCAGGTGACCCAAAGGGTCAATCAGTACTGGAGAACCCAGGTTGGAAAGTATGCCTCTAGGAAAGGCAGCTCACCCCATCAAATCCTCCCAGCTCTTTCCTTTCTTTGTCCATCCTGCCCCAGTCAGTCACCACTTCTGTGTATGCTTCATAACGCAGAAGCAGGCCACATTTACGGCTCTGCAGCTGGAGACCTGAACTGGTTTGGTGGAGACTCCAGGAGGCAATGGAAGGCTGGACCCATCCTGGTGGTGCAGGTCTGTGAGCATACCATCTCACGTAAAGTGCATTGGGATGTATTATGTGTAAAGCAAAAGACACATGCAAAATGGGGTTTGTAGAGAACATGAAGTTTTAGCTGCCTTTATACCAGTGTCTCTCTTAACTCTTATATTAAGAATCACCCCAGTCTGGTATGGTGGCACAGGCCTTATAATCCCAGCACTTGAGAGGCAGAGGTAGGCAGAACTCTGTGAGTTCTGGTCTACATAGTGGGAAGGAAGGAAGGAAGGGAGGGAGGAAGGGAAGAAGGGAGGAAGGAGGGAGGGAAGGGAAGGAGGGAATGGGAGAGAGGGGGAGGGGGAAAGAGGAAGGAAAGGAGGGAGGGGAAGGAGGGGAAGGAGGAACAGGAGGGAGGGGAGGGAAGAAAGCCACCCAGAGACCCATTACAACACCCTACTCCCAGAATCAGAGTCAGCAGCCTCGGCAGCAATGGGCCTAGCTGCAGCTCTGCTACTCCTGATCTAGGAAATGGCCAGCACGTGTGGACTTTCCAAACCTAGGCTTCATGATCTGGAAAATGAAGGGTCATAGATTTCTCCAGAGTAGCTCTCAAAGCTGAAAGGACTGGACGACTAGCCCTGGGATGCAATCAGAAGAGGGGTACCAGCACCAGGATGCATGTGTGGTACCCTAGTGATCTGACATAGCTTATTTCATCTGGCATCAATAGGACTGGGGGAGGGGGAGCTCAGTCAGTGCTTGCCATGCTTGAGGGCCTGAGTTCCAGTCCCAGAACCTATGTGAGAATAACTTGACATGGTGGCATATACTTAAATCCCAGCACTGGGAAGGTGGAGCCAGGCGGGTCCTCGGGGCTCACTAGCTAGCCAGGAGCCTACTTGCTGAGCACCAGATCAGTGAGAGTTCTGCCCCAGGAACTATTAACAGAAGCAGAAGACTCCAGAGACTACAGCTGAAAATGTGCAAAACTTGTCCCCGTCACAGACCTCGGAGTAACAGGGTCACAGATCAGAATCCCAGCTGGCTGGCCCTGAAGGGCAGGTTCTTGACAGCAGCATGGGGCAAACCCAGATGTCCTCCTCCTGTTGTCACATCAAAGACCTGTGAACACTAACTCTAGAACTTAAAAAGAAATTCAAGATCATATCAAAGGTCAAGTTTGTTGTCTGTGGCTTATCTGTTTAAAACTCTGGTGTTTTATGAGCACGTATTTGCTTACAAAACAATTACTCAATAGAATACTGGACAAAATTAGCTAATAACACTTTCGGTCAGGTGTGGCTATGTGCACTTATAATCCCAGCACTATGAAATCAGAAGCAGGAGGATCAAGAGTTTGAGGTCTGGGGCCCCGTGTGCTAGTGCACACCTTTAATCCCAGCACTTGGGAGGCAGGGGCAGGCATGTCTGTGAGTTTGAGACCAGCCTGGTCTACATAGTGAGTTCCAGGCCAGCCAGGGCTACATAGTGAGCCCCTGTCTCAACAAAAACAAACACACACACGAACACACACAAACAAGAATTCGAAGATATCCTTAGGGATATAGAGAGTTTGAGGCTAGCCTGGGTTACGTGAGACCCTGCCTCAAAAAAAAAAAAAAAAAAAAAAAGGAGAAAGAAAGCTTATATTTTTCTTTCCATAATTTTCCCTTTTCAACACATACTCAGCGTTCCTAACAGCAGATTTAGTCTTGATGCAAGAAGGAAACAAGTTCTATTATCTTTTACAGTTTTTAGCAGCTACTCTGTAAAGTACTTATTTTCTGAAAACCTGATTCCAAGAACAAAGTTCTTGGCAATTCTTGGCAAATTCAACCATTTCATAGAGGGGCAGTTTTTCTGAGGATAAATAATTGTCTAAGGATTAAGACAATTCCTCCCAGGCCGAAGTGGTGGTATATCTTCTGTAGACGAACAAACCAACCACATAAAGCAACGGTCTAGATCTCCAGGGCTCAAGGTCATTTTTCTCTCCATACAAGCCTGCACATAATTGGAGAAGCACATTTTTCCTGTGAATCAGAAGGCAAGATAACCCATTAGATAGACCAGTGGTCTGATCCGGGACACAGCTGCTCGGCTCCCTTCAGGTTTAAAATAATTCAGCATTATCAACCTCCCCCATTAAGTACAATTAATGTTATGAAATGTAGAAAACAAGCTTGAGTAAATAAAATGGCTGATATACACTATACACAGCAGAAAATACCAACTGCACACATGCTAGCGGCTTCCTGAGTTCCCACTGACCTTGAGGTGCTAATGAGACAGCTCTGCGAACACTGCATGAGAAAGCATCCTACCGTTAGCCAGCCCTAACCCCAGTTCAGACTCTTCCCCCTCCACAGCAGGAGGCCCTCACTAATTGGCATGTACAGCAGACTGGGCCTGAAATTTGTTACCACAGTGCACACCTCAGAAGTAATAATCCTGGGCTGCACACACACACACACACACACACACACACACACACACTCACACACTCACACATTCTCCATACCCACATTTCTTAGTTTTTTTTTTTTCCAAAAGCCCAGATGGACACAATAAATGTAGTTCTTGAAATTAAAGTACATGTGTGTGTGTGCTGAATTGAAAAAAAAAAACAGGTGGAGATGGTTTTTCTAAGCATAAATCTCCTCCATAAGCCTAGTGGTAATGACCACAGACAGAAACAACAAAGGCTCTGGGTAAAAGAAACCCCTCTAATCACATTAGTGTGCACTTCTAAAGGAAGATGGTTGTTCTGAATCCTTTCATACATTGCAACTTCAAAAAATTCCTATTTTCTTAGTACATCTTTATGGAGGAAAGCCTGTGTGTCTTTGAAGGCTCACACAAAACAAACAAGAGTCTTTACAAGACCTCCCTGACCACCCAGGGAGAATCAAATAGTATTTTTTTTTCTCCAGTAGGCCACCCCAGGATACGGAATAAAAAGAAGGAGGGATTCATCAAGTAACCAGGATGTGCTTTTCAAGTGTAGCTATCAGACTGTTTTAATCTAAATATTATGGTATATTTTTCACTAGCAAAGCCCACAAAGATCTAATGATCCATTTATCAGACAGAAGAAGTTTTAAATCACAGAGAAATAGGTTAAAAGCTAGGAAATAGCAGAGAGCAGGAAGATGAAATTTTCTTTTTGAATCCTGAGAAACAGCAGAGGCTTTTAACAGTGCTGATGTTCCAGGTGTGGAGGGACTCACTGGGGCTTCTGAGTTCCTTAGTGCAGGACCTGGGATCAAACTGTCTGATGGCTTCCACTGATGGAGACATTAGGGGGGCAGGGGCCCCTACATCACATGGGAAGCTTGGAAGAACAGCGAGTGTTAGAATCTTAAAGTCTTACAGTCCAAACACATCCTCATATGGATGCCTCTGGTCACATCTGCAAAAAATCTCCATTTGGGCCAAATAAAGACCAGATCAGACAATAAGGAATCTTTCTGTCCACCAAGCTTTCATCCCCAATTCTATCCCTGCTGTGACCATTTGGGCACCTGTGCTCCAACCACACAGAATCCCTGCTGTTCACCAAGTGAAGGACTCCTCCACCTGCCTGGGCCACCGTACTGGGCTGTGTGCACGCACGCGTGTGTGTGTGTGTGTGTGCGTGCGTGCGTGTGTACATGTACAGGTAGGTATGGGTGCACAACTGTCTGCACACCTGCTTGGAGGTCACAAGTCAACCTCAGATGCCATTCCTCAGGCACCATCCATCTTATTTTTGAGATAGAGTCTTTCACTGGCCTAAGGCTTGCCAATTAGCTAGCGGGCCACTGAGCTCCACCCCTGCAGGACTAGGACTAATAGCACAAGCCACCATGCCCAGCTTTCACGTGGGTGCTGGGATCAAACGCAGATCCTCACATGTACACGGCAAACACCTTACCAACTGAGCTATCTCCAAGCCTTGTAAAGGCCTTCTGTTTCTCTGTGAGAAATGACCTGCTGACCTCATCTCTCTATGGACTTTATTTTTAAGCAGAGCTAATTTCCTGCCTCAGTTTCTCATCTGATAATAGGGATATGAAGGTAAATAATGATCCCTATTGTGAACATTAAATGAAATGTGGATGCTAATCAACCAGTGTTAATTGAGTCCAGGAGCAAAGTTCCTGCCAAAGACTTTCTTAATATCTGCAGTGGAAAATAATCCTCCCCTTCTCTAAACTCCCTTCTAAACTGTACGGTCCAGATGCAACTGTGTTTGAAAGCCAGTCACTCTCTGCTTGCCCTATTACCATTGCTAAGTAAGTCAGCACATCTACTGCAGTTTTTGCTTTTGGGAAGCAAGACACGTATTTAATCCGTGCTTGTATTCTTTCCAATGTCTTAGTCATACAGATTGTAAATATCTCAGGTTTTTTTAATTAATATGGTCCTTTATATAATATAGATAAAACTAATCATTATATAAAGAAAGAAAACTGAGTCCAAGTGAGGAAAAAAAATAAACCTAGAATTAATAACAGAAATGTCCCTAACTGATGAACTTCAAAGGATGAACTGGTGGATAGATCAGCAGGTAGAATGATAGATGGATATATGAATGAATGGATGGATGGATGGATGGGTGGATGCATGGATGCATGGATGATTAGACAGAGATATAAGGGCAGACCAATGATCAATCAGCTAAAAACCAAGATGTCATCAGCAATTGGAACCCTAGAGGACAGAACACTGACCTGTCACAAACAGCCACCTCATCCCTCAGGCTTTCATGTACTAAGTAAAAACTTTAAATGTCATTTCTTTTAATTTTTCAATAAAATCTAGATGAGGAAAATCTACCACACAAAAGGATTTGATTAGTACTCCTTTCCAAACCCAGGGTTTCTTCATCCACTTAAAGTCGAATTATATTCAAAAGGCTTTTCACAGAAACAGCAGCTCACCTGCACCCTGTGATGCTTATTTATGCCACAGGTGTGGCTGAGTGACACTACCACATGCCAGCCATAAGCTTGTCCCCCCGGGAAGCCCACAGACAGACCATTCCTGTGAAGAGCTCCCAGCTCAGTGTCAACCCTTGCTCATCTCCTCAGGTCTGCCCCCTCCATCGGTCCCTGCATTTATTCAGCAAAGAGCAGCACCAGCATGAGCAGCCCCATCACAGAGATAATGAGTGGGATTATGGAAAGGCAGGTTGCAAAGTGCTTGGAAGATGCTTGGGATGGAAGGCTCTGGATTGGGGGACCCATTTCCCTCCAGTCTCTGAGGCTCAGGGACTATCACAAATGTTTCAAATGGAGAGGGGCTACAAACAAGGACCTGGAGCAGGTGAAGAATTTCCTGGGATGTCTCCCTGTAGGACCACAAGGCTGATGGGGTCCAGTCTCAGGAAACACTCAATCATTTTGGTATACCATGTTCAAAAACGCCTACCTCAGGACTGCGGAGATGGCCAAGTTGGGAAAATGTATGCCACACAAATAAGGGGACCTAAATTCAAATCCCCAGCACCCACATATACAGCTAGGTGTGAAAGTGCACACTTGTAATCCTGGCACTGAGACAACAGAGGCAGCGGATCCCCAGAGCTCACTAGCCTGCCAGTGTGGCTGGATTGGTAGAGTGTGACTGAGGAAAACTTTGACATTGGTCTGGCTTTGCATGCACCAAAACAGCATGTACAACTGCACATACGTATATACACCACACACACACACACACACACACACACACACACACACACACATGATGCCACCCTCTCTGTATATTTCTTAGCACTTTTTAAAAAATTTGTTTTATTTTATACATATGAGTATTTTGCCTTCATGTCTGTAATTGCACCACATAAGAGGGTGTTGGATCCTCTGGAACTGGAGTTACGGACAGTTGTGAGTTGCCATGTGGGTGCTGGGAACCCAACCCAGGGTCTCTGCAAGAGCAGCCAGTGCTCTTAACCACTGAGCCCTCTCTCCAGCCTCTTAGCACTTTTAAACTGACTGAGTCGGGGTCAGAGGTGAGCTGTGGAAAGCGGGACCACAGCAACTGATGATGGGACTATGAAATGAACGGCCACCACACCGGGCTCATTGCTCAGGGTCTCAGGCACCATGGTCTGAATGTATTACTATGTACTTGACTCTTTCAAGAGACACCATACTCACAAAGCTCTTATTATTGCATATTGTTATAACTTCCATTTTCTTATACTTGTTCATCTCTTTTTAATATTTTACTTATTACTTTTATGTGTATGCATGTATTACCTGCCCTGTAGGTAGGTGGCACCTGTGCCATGCGATGCCCACAGAGGTCAGAAGAAGGCTTCAGATCCCCTGGAACTTGAGTTACAGATGGTTGTTGGACGCCATGTGGTTGCTGAGAATTGAACCCGTGTCCTCTGCAAGAACAATCAGTGCTCTTAACTGCTGAGCCATCGCTCCAGCACCTCGTTCATCTCTTAATAATTTATCAGTATTATTATAGATATGTGTGTGTAAGAATATAGAGAATATAGGGGTTCAAGCCATCACAGGGTTCACAGAATGTATCTCATGTGATGTGCAGGGTACTGTGCTATCTTTCCCCTAATAAAGCCCAACCTTTTCTCTGTGGTAAGATACATCAAGTGTCCTAGAGGAAACCCAGGGCCCTCCCTGTAGCACAGACTCCTTCGAGATGAATATAATGATGGTTCCAATGTCCCCTCTTCAGGAGTCAACTGTGGCCGCCATCCCCTGAAACAGCCCTCCCAACAACATCTCTATCTTCACACTCACTGTCCATTATTTCTTTACAGCACTGCTGTCATTAAATCACCTTATTGCCATTATTATTTTGCCAGTCTCTCTGACCAAATGTAATACCTTCTTCGTGCAATGATTCCGTTTCTATCTGTGCATCCCCAGTACCTGGAAGTGTATCTAATATAAAATAAATAATGAACCATTATCTACTCAGTGAGTGATTGGTATGCACCCCCCATATCAGATACCCATTAATGTGACCCATTTTTGCTAAGCTTCTAAAGTCAGTATCTTCTCTTCCCCCAACACAGCAGGACAGTTGTCCTTTGGTATCCAAAGGGAGCTAGTTCCAGGACCCTTGCATAAAATGTTCATGTCCTCTATTTAAAAATTGACAGAGAGGTGTGAGAGGTGGCTCATCAGTAAAGAACACTGGCTGCTCTTCCAGAGGACCCAGGTTTGATTCCCAGCACCCACATGGCTGCTAACAACTATCTGTAACTCCAGTTCTAGGAGATCTGACACCCTTTTCTGAACTCTGTGGACTGCATGACACGGGTGCACTTACATAAATGCAGGCAATACACTCATACATATAAAATAAAAATAATAAATAAAATATTAAAATTTGAAAAAAAAATATTAAAATTTGGCAGAGCATTTGAATAGAACCAGCTCTCATCCTCCCATTCTTTAAATGGCCTCTAGAGTACAAATAGTCCTGAATATAGTATAAGCACTTCATGACTCAGTGTTGTTTAGAGATGGTGACAGGAAAATCAATCTATGGATGGTCCACATAGACAAGATTCATTTTCTCCATGCTGTCTACATGAACTTGGTTATGCCTATGGGCATAGAAAGCCATCTGTGTCGCACTGATCCCGGCCCTGTGCTGCCAGCTGAAGAAACTCAGAACCAGACCCGAGAGGAAGAGGAGCATTCTGAGTAGCAGTTACACCAGGGAGGGTCCTAGACAAGCAGGAAGGTGGAAGCCCATAAACCACAGGGCAAAGGTAACCTTGACAAAGGACGCGTCTATAATGTCATTGCACAGCTTTGTATGCAAAGGCTCAGCCGTTTCTGGGAACAAACAGACCTACACGTGGGCAACAAGGACAGATGATACCAGGGTGACATCTTCTACCAGTGGTGCCAAGGGCCCCATTGCTATACAGAGTTTAGGACAAGGTTCCAATTGTTCTAAGAAACACTACACTGGACATAGGGACAAAGATCAGGGTGAAGGTTCCAGTCTAGATCTGTGCAGCACAGACATGCTGGTTAACAGGCAGAATAAAATATTCTCACTGAACAGACTTAACATGAAGCTTCTGAAAAGGAGAAACTCATGTGAGACAGGCCTCGTGGACTGTTTTCCTGTCACTATGACTTAGTGCCACAGACCGGCAAATGTTTAAGAAGTTTTGCTCACAGCCTTGGAGGCTGGTAAGTCCAGGAACATGAACTAACTCCTGGTGAGGGCCCGTGCTGCATCAGACACAGCACAGAGCGCTGCAGGCAAGTCAGAGCAAGCTGCCACCTGGAGTCCATCCTCCCCTTCCTATGAAGCCACTAGTGCATCATGGGAGCACTACCCTCGGACCTGAGTTAAGCCTAATGACCTCACAAGGTTCTACCTCCAAATACCAATAACACATGAATTTGGGGTTTAAGTTTCCACCAGGTCAACTTCTGGGTGACACATTCAAACAGTCACGAGGATACCTATAACTGATCATTTTAGTGTGTGGATTCTTTCTAAAGCATAATCCAGTATATCTTGTCTTCTTTCAATTAGGAATCATCTTGTCTGCACAAAGCAGAATTAGGTTAACAATAAGCTTAGCAATGTGCAGGCTCTTCAGTCTGAAATTACTTCAGCTTTTCACAGGTCTGTTTTCTCTGAGTGAAATTTCAGTTCAGTTGCAAAATACTATCTGAGCTAAAGACTTTAAGACTTCCTCAATGTGAAGGGAAGTTATCCGGAAAAAAAGCCACACCTTACACTGAACCCACCTCAAGGCTAATTAACTGATCAGAACTTACATGACTCTGGAAAGGTGGGGATGTTGCAGGTCCAGAGCCCAATTACAAATTATCTTGGGCTATCTTCACTCCCCACTCCCCCGCACCTCAAAGGCTCCTCTCGCCCATCTCTATGCCTATCCTAATATCCTTATAACTATTAGGTAAGTCCCTTTGGAAAGTAGGAAGAGACCCCTAGTTTCCACTAACCCCAAAGCTACAAATGTCATCAGATAGCATCTGAGACCTACAACAGGTCTCCCTGCCCTGCTATAACTAACCTGCCTACTTGATAGACCCTCCACCGTGTTGGAAAAGTATGCTGATTTATGGTGTTCTTTGTTCTGTTACTATAAAATCTTCATAAAATGGTTACCATGTTGGAACAAGGTATTTGGGGTAACATGAATCTGTGTTCCTGGGCCGTGGACACTAATTTCGGCTCTAGAATAAACTATCTCTTTATTTATTTTGTATTACACGTGTATGAGTGTCTTGCCTGCATGTATGCAAGTGCAAAACATGTGTGCAATGCCCTTGGAGGCCAAAAGGGAGCACTGTATCCCCTGGAACTGGAGTTACAGACAGTTGTGAGCTGCTGGGAACCAAAGGGTTCATCTGCAAGAGCAAGTGTTCTTAACTGCTGCGCCATCCCTCCAGCCCCGGGGCAAACTATCTCTTATCTCCTTTCAGGTAAGGAACCATGCTTCTTATGTCAGCACTGGCAATATAATCTTTCGTTCTGAATTTCATTCTCATTTTTTCCCTGAAACAGACATTTTCCCAAGAAAAAAGCAGTAAGGAAATAGGGTGTGAGCAATTCCAGAAAGCTCCAGCACTAAAGGTCCCACCCTTCCACAGACAGGATGCTCTGTTGGATGATACTCCTTTATCCTTATAAGAAAACGTAACATGCACATTTGGAATATTCTTGCAGACAAGCCTGGTGGCACACATCTACAGTCCTAGCCCTGGAGAGGTGAAGGCAGGAGGATCAGCAGTTCAAGGTCATTTTCATCTACATAGTGAACAGTTTGAGGCCAGTCTGGTCTACGTGAGACCTGGTCTGAAAAAACAAAAAAGGAAAAGAAAGTGTTTGTGCCACACCCCACACCCCACACTCCTCCCTTGCACCCCACACCCCTCCCATGCACCCCCGAACATAGCAGACTTCCACTTGTCTCATTCATAGCAGTCTGAGGTGATCCCACCTCCCCTGAATGGTTTTCAGCTATGGGAAGGAGAGGAATGAGCTCGGAGCAGAAAACTGCCTGGGAAATGAAGAAAGAAGAGAGGGCATCAGGGAGCCAGGGAGGAAAGAAAGGGGCAGGGACTGAAAAGAGATCAGTCAGGAGGGGATGCAGCCAGGCTAAGAGAACTCAGCCACAAATGTTTGCACCCTGTCCACAGTGCGTATCACAGATGCCTTCTACCCTGAGCATCTAGCAGAGGGCCAGGACACAACTGGCAGATAATGTCAGCCATTTTCCTTTATCCTTACACCACAGCTGTAGCAGCTGCCAAAATACGCCCTTAACCGACCCATCTATCTTTTCCCTCCTGGTCCAGTAGCTCCTATCTATCATGGAGAACAAACCCCACCGCTCCCCAGGCAATCCCAGCCCTTCCATCCTTCATTCAGCAGCAGCAACAACAAAGACATTTATGAGGGGCTGTCAACATGTGCCCCTCTGTGAGACATTGTACAAACAGGGGCAAACAGACTCGATTTCATCTTTAAGGAGCTTCCCAAAGAGATTATTGTTTAGTTTTATAAAATTGACCACCAGAAAAGCTCAGGGTGCATGTCCTGTGAACAGCAGGTCACAGGCTCTGGGTACAAAGAGCAGCGGGTGTTATAAGCCACTATAAATCAAAGGGCGTCCTTTCACACGCAAGCACTGAGCAGGTACAAGCAAGAAGTGGGTTTCTAACCCTATGAATCCAGCCCTTTTGGAGGCCTGCCTTCTTTTCTTGTGGTTCAAATGCATTTGCTGCAATCTTCATTTTATTTTGAAACCCTGAAATAGCATGTTGTCTTGCTGAAGACACGAGAACTAGAGATCAATAAACTTCTGAACCATGTGTTCTGGACACATATAAGTAATTATGTCCCGGGATAATTAGGCCACACGTATCATGTCTTACAGGACGATGTTCAGGTGCAGAGAACATTGACCAAGAAACAGGAATAGGGCTTCTGCTTTATAAAGAGAGTGGCTCAATGAATATTTAAGAAGATAATTTTTCCTTAAGATATGTCTATCTTCATGTTTTAAGATGCAATAAGCTCATGATTATTGTAGTCTAGAAAATGAAAATATCTGGGGTTTTCTTACAGGGACGTTCAATGGCAGAAGAACGTTTGAAATTTTCAGTCTTCCTGAAGATCTGAAGGCCTTTCAGAATAATCCGTTTTCCCTCAACAAAAGGCGTCCGCAAGGCTTAGTCCCCTGAAAAGAATCGTTCTGACAGACTTAATGTATTCTTTTCAGGAAAGCCCTGTTCAGAACTCCACAGAAAAAGCATCAGTACGCCAGGACAGCGCCAACCTAAACCATTCTAGCCCTTTATAAACAGTGAGGCCAAGGTATTTTCAATGCAGTCCAGATATCACATTGAGCTGGGAAATAGGAATGAGAGCCCTGAATGTTATATAATTTTCACATTCCCTTGGTACCCAATAGCAAAACCGATATTTGAAAGAGTTGCTATGTCTTCAAAGATCATCTCCCAGGAAAGCCAATTTCAGAATTCTGCTAGGCCCAAAATATCCCTAAGTTGGGAAATTCTAAGTTTCATCAGTGATATAACTGGAAACAGTTATTCCAATAATAAGAATAATTACAGCATGGCATTATTATAACAAGGTATCTTTCCTCCAGGACTCAGTGTGCTTTGTAAACATTCGCTCGTGCTGGGTTAATGCTGTAAGAATTACAATATAAGGAATTTCAATGACTTGTCTCAGGTCACTGGTCAGCTCGAGTGATAGACCGAGATGTAAATCCCTGATTCTAGCCCACTGATCTAACACATTAAATGTGTGGCTTTCAATGACTAATTTAAAGAATTCTATTCCAAGCTATGACCAACGAAATCCTTATTCACTAATCTGCTACACTCTGGGTTTGCTCCGTTTCTGTTCCCATTCCTCCCTATCCTTATAACATAGCAAAGATGTAGCGTAACTGGAGAGAGTTCCACAAACGCTCTTCCTGCCGGGAATGTATCTCTTCCCGACATTCTTCTGGCGTAAGACTGAAAGCAAAACTCTGCCAACTGGTTTAAGCACGGGAAGCAAGACGGCTCTCTAGCACCTGTCAGAATATTTAAAATTCTCCTTTTGTCCCTTGTTTTCCTCAGTCCTCAGTACTCTGGGGGGAGGGGGGGTTACATGTACGTGTTTGTGTGGGTGTGTGCACCTATACGTGTGGATGCCTGTGCACACGTGTACGGAGGCCAGGTCTGTGTCAGGCATCTTTTCCTCTCTCTCTACCTTAGTTTTTGAGGCAGGAGGTCCTGGAGCTCCTTGATTCAGCTAGCTGGCTATCCAGCAAGTCCCAGGGAGCCTCCCGCCTCTCCGTCCCCATGCTGGGGCTGAGTTTACAGAGAGGTGCCATCAGGAACCTGGCTTCTTACATGGGTGCTGGGGATTTGAACTCATTTCCTCATGCTGGCATGGCTGACTGAGCCATCTCCCCTGACCCCTCAATACACTCTTTTAAAGGAAAAAAGTTCAGAGGCACAAAGAGGGCATCAAATGTCCTGGAGCTGGAGTTAGAGGCGGTTGTGAGCTGCCAGATGTGGGTGCTGGGAACTGAGTTCCCATCCTTTGCCAGAGCAGCAAGCGCTCTTAACTGCTGAGCGCCTCTCCAGCCCCGGCAATACAGTCCTCATCCACAAGGATCTCCTTCTCCTTTGCTCTCCCAACAGGCTTGTTCTTGATTTAACTGGCTCTTCAGACAGTGGCCACAATTTCTGCTTGCCTTTGTTCCTTAACAGCATACTCAAGTCATTCAGATATGTATAGCTGAAGAGAACCTGAGGCCACTTTGTTCAAACCCCTACCCCATTGGCACAAGCAGCTGAAAGGACTACATCCAACCTTTCTAAAGCCTGGAGATGACAGACTCTCTATGAAAAACACTGCTCTGGGCTGGAGAGACGGCTCGGCGGTTAAGAACACTGGCTGTTCTTGCAGAAGACCCAGGTTCAAATCCCAACACCCACATGGCAGGTAACAACTGTCTGTAACTCCAGTTCCAGGGGATCTGACAGCCTCTTCTGTCCTCTGTAGGCACTGCATGACACAGGTGCACTGACCTACATGCAGGCAATACACGCATACACATAAAAATAATAAATGAACTATTTGAAAAAAAAAGAAAGGAAAAGCACTGCTCTGTGAAGCATTCAAATTGTGAGAAAACGCTCGTGAGCTAGATTATTGCACCTACCCAACTCTGCACCCTAGGTGGGTCTGTATCACAAATAAAACTGAGCCGCAACAAACCAGTGTTCTGAGTGTTGGGGAGCATTACCCTCATCCTCTCTGCTGTGTGTGCACATGCTGAGCTCCTCTAACTTTTCTTCCTGGGACCTGGCTTGTTCTTCGCATTCCAAACAAAACCTCTAATTTGTGTTGTCTAACTATTATGTTTGTCATGCACACAGAGAAAATTACAATATCCATAGAGCAAACTGGGGATATAGACAAGGGTTAGGAACGGGGCTGACAAATCCAGCGCACGGGAGTGGGACTTGATCCCCCACCTCTCAAAGGTCATGCAGGATATCAAAATGAGGAGCGCCACGTGGTTTCTATTGGTGAATTTCCCTAAAGTTGACCTCATTCTGCACAGATCATCTCAAATCCAGTTTATTTCATCAAACCTTCTCCCCAAGAGCTAAAGCTAAGACTCAATTTTATTCTTCCTGACTAAAAAGTGCTTACTTGCTTGAGCTGCATTTGACACTTTACGGGGTGATAGTTCATTCTTTATATAGGTATTTAATTTTTTAAACTTATGCATTTTTCTGTGTACATGCACACATGCAAGCCATAGTATGTATAGGTAGAGATCGGAAGACAGCTTACAAGAGTTGGTTCCCTCCTTCCACCGTGTGGATTTCTAGGGATTTGAACTCAGGTTGTCAGGATCATAAGCAAGCACCTTTGTCTACTGAGTGAGCTCTGCAGCCCTATATATGGCTTTTGCTTAAATCAGAGGTAGTAGGGCACACCTACAATCCCAGCACTGTTGAGGGAGAAGTGAGAGGCTCAGAAGTGCAAGGTCATTAAAAAAAAAAAAAAACTGTTAATTTATTAGAAGCCATACATCTTTGTTATCATGAAGTCTCAAAGAACACAGGGCAGGTTGGACAGGCTGGGCACACAGTAGGGCTGGGCACACAGTAGGGCTTCCCAAAAGCCTGCAGCCTCTGTATGGGAAAGCCATGGACTAGAGATTATAGTGTGCTCTAAAAGATATAACCTCACCTGAAGAGGAAGTTTATCCTTCCGTCTGTTTATGGACACAGTCTAAACAAGGACACAGGCGGTCAGACTGGAAAACTCAGCACAAATAAATGCTTCCAAACAGGTCCGGATGGGAAAGGAAAGTTAGAATTCCTTCCCCATAAGTGAGTGTTATTCGACCCAGACCTTCATCACTTGAGTTATAAACACTATTAAACGATGCTGCACAGTTTTATTTAAACCATGGTTTGTGTTCACATTAGAGTTTTAACATAATAAATTTCTCATCAGAATATGGTAAAAGAGGAGAATATTTTGATTTCAGCGTTATTTCAAGTAGGAGGCTCAAGCTGTGTTAGTAAAAGCAGGCTGTAGTCACTATTCAGTTCCAGAAAAAGGTCAAGGCTCTTGGATTCCCCCAATCCTCTCTAGGGCTGCCATTCCTGGGAATTCTGTGGATTTACATATTCTTTCTTGACCACAAAGCTGTTGCAGGGCCCCAGCCAAACTCTTGTCACTGGCCTGCAGAGCCCAGCTGATTTCTGTATGAGCCACTGAGCTCAAAATTCACCTTGGAGAAACCCACTTTTAAGGTGGCCAGATACTGAAACAGAAGCATCTCCTCCTTTCCTGGAGGTGAGACCTCTCCCGCCTTTCCCGAGGCAAGTCTGTAAATTTAAAACTCGACACATTAAGGAAAAGTCGGCTCGGGTCCCTCTGGATTCAATCCATTTTTAAGTGCGCTCTGAGAACTTGGACACTTTACAGATCCTGGAGGAATGAAGTACGAGGAGTAAAAACATGCAGAGAAACAGATCCTTGGAATGGGAGAAACGAAGAGACCAGAAACATAAAGACAGGATGCATCACACAAACTAAACAGACCCATAATATTGCGGGGAACGGATGGCCCTTGCTGTTCAGTCTGAAATTGGAGCAGTTCATATGAACTTAGAGATGCAGGCTAGAAAATCTCACATGGTGAAAGGCAGACGGAGTTGAGGGCAGGGCTTAAATCCATCTTTACAGTCACTCTGCCTGTCCAGGCAAGGCAGCTGGACTAACAGGGAAGATATGGAACGTAAATATTATCCCACTGTGGCACAAACCAAGCTCTTCCTGCCTCTGTGAATCCCATGCAGAAAAGGGTGATCATTTTGAGGTGATCCCAGAACACGAACAGACTAGGCAGGCCTAGATCAAATTTTCAAAGCAGATCTTCAGAGGCAAATAAATGTCCATCTAGTTCTATCACCTAGGCAGGATCTCCATGCAGGTCTATTCTTCATCAGAAACCAAAATCCCAGCATGTCCCTGACTCATGAGCTTGGCCAGTCCCGAGAATTATAATTCTATAGTAGTGACTTCAACAGTCTGAAGGATGGATGATGTGGAGACAAGAAAAACTTCACCAAAGTTTGATCCTGGATGGAGAGAGCCAACTCCTGCAAGTTGTCTTCTGACCTCCACATTTGCCCCACGACACATGTCCCCACTGTCAGACGTACACCAATAAATAATAAATGACATTTTAAAAATTCTTTTAAATCCAAGAAGGCTGGAGTGTTGGTCAATGTTTCAGCAGAGAGTTCTTGCCTGGTATGGATGAGGCCCTGTACTCTTATCACTAGTATAATAATAAATCAATTGATAAAAATGTCAACCAAGGGGCTGGAGAGATGGCTCGGAGGTTAAGAGCACTGGCTGCTCTTGCAGAGAACCCGGGTTCAATTCCCAGCACCCACGTGGTGGCCAACAACCATCTGTAACTCCAGTTCCAGGGGATCTGATGCCTTCTTCTGACCTCTGTGGGCATTGCACAACACAGGTACATTTACACACATGCAGACAAAACATTCATACGTATAGAATAAAAACAATAAATAAAAAATCAACTAAGATACTTTCAAAGAAAGGAAAATAATATTAGATTAATGCCTAATGTTCTGGATACTTATAGGTGCTCAATAAATTATCAATGAATAAACAACTGGTTTTCTTTAAGAACATCAGAATTTTCTTTTTTTAAAAAGCCAACAATAAGCCAGGCGTGGTGGTGCACGCCTGTAGTCCCAACTCTTGGGAGGCAGAGGCAGGTGGATCTCTATGAGTTCAAGGCCAGCCTGGTCTACATAGTGAGTTCCAGGACAGCTGGGGCTACAGGAAGACCCTGCTTCAAAAAGATTTAAAAAAAAAAAAAAAAAAAAAAGCCAACAATAAATTTAAAAGTTGCCCTCTCCTGCATTAGGAATGTGAGAAAGAGAAATCAAAATATTACTGCATAAGTCCAACACAAGACCATGACCCAGAGAAATGAGGTATACAAACAATTGATGATTCAGAACACTTAGGTCATGTCACTTCCAACATAGCTGTTGTACCATCCCTGTGAAATTGAAAGAGGTCATTGTGTGAGCTAAAGTGACATGTGATCCTACAACCACCTCCAGGAAGCTCCTGAGACAGTGTGCGGGCCATTGTAAGGGCTATGAGAGAATAAGAATACTTTAGACCAGCTGCCTTGGTCTGCCATATTGTTCATGCAACATCTGGCTACGTACACTTAATTCTGGAACTTTCTCCACTCTCTGGCTCGGCTGGGATTACCTCTGCCGTCTTGCCTGGCCACGACCGGCTTGTGCTGACCACTGACTACAGGCATGGTTAATGCCTTTCTATTATTTTCAAGAACCTTCCCATTTCACAAGTGTGTCCTGGCACCATATCAGTTTACATGTAGAAATAAACCAATCTATTTTAAATTACTTGGCTACAAATCTGTGGAGCTATCTGAGCCTGGACAAGTTCTTTATAGTTTTCTTAAGTTCTACTTAAGAGAAATTAAATTTTTATCTTCTCACTGACCCATTTTAATTTTTCTTTTAAGAAACAGAAGTCATGCCGTATAAGGGTGCATAGTGCTGTCCAACACTCTCACACGCAGTGAGGCCAAACGGACTTGGGTCAAATATATCAAACTTCACCTGAAAGTCAGGGACAAAAAGAGCCCTCCCTCACTAAGATAGCTCAGGAGGTTAAGAGTTATTCTGCCTAACTCTCGAAGGGTTGATTTCTTAGATTACAAAAGCGACTCACTTTTTGTAGAAGGCATATTACACACCAAATTTCCTTCTTAGCAAAGCTAAATTTGATTTTCCAATAAATCCACTTTGTTGAAACACTTTTCATTCATTTTAACTTTGAAACCAAAAGTAAGAACATATTATTCTTGTTCCACAAAAAGTAATCTTAAATTGCTTTTCCACAGTAATGTCTACCCAAATTTGAACAAATCAGCTTGAAATGTTTGACACATGTAGGCATATTTTTTAAATAACATTATATTCAACCATGTGTCATACAAGAAAGTGTCAGTGACAAATCATATATACAGTGTTCAACACATAGCTGAGGTGTATGGAATCGACACTCTGAGGGTCACAGGAGAAAAGTCACATTTCTTCAGTCATTAAGTGTTGCATGAGTACATTGAGGCAGGGCAAGGTCTTTAAAATGCTAGAAGCAAACAAGGATTTATCACAATAGTCTCTAAAAGAGGACCACACCCTATTCCACATCTTACAGAAAAGGGGCCACAGTTACACTCACAAAAATAGACAACAAAGAAGCCTGTCTTGAATAGAAGATGGCTGGTGGGCAGCCTCCCGTTCTCCACAGCACCAACGCGCCTTTGACTGGGGTGGAGGTGATGTCTCTGTGGATGTGAAAAGCAGCTGGGTGTGAAAGTCACCTACAGTGATTGAATACACACAGAGGCCAGTGGACAAGGACAGCTCCCTTCCTGAGGGCAACGTCCAGCTCAAAGCTGCTCAAGAATTCATTACGTCCTCCCGAGCAAGCAGAGCTGTCCGGCAGATGTAATTCTATTTCTTTACAAAAGAACCCTCTCCATCGTTTACTTCTCCTGCTAATTAAAAATGACAAAAACAGAAAAGTTCTTTCATTTTTCTCCTCCTGCCCCATCCCCATTTCTGACCCTTCACACTGTAATTCTTGGGCAACCTTCCCTTTTGAACTAATTTCAAAAACTCACAAGGAAAATTCCTTCTGACCAGCATATTCCTGAAAGAGTCAAGAATTCAGTCACACTTCTTTCTAGGGATTTAAAATTGTCTGAGTCCCCTAACCCAAAGGAACCAATAAAAAATAAATAAATAAAAAAAAAACCACCATAGTTTATTTCTATTGCAGGCCCTAAAGCAATTCTGAGGACAAAGGGAAATGGTCTTCAAGTGCTTCTTCTGAGTTTGGGAGTCAGAAGAAGGCAGACAATTCTTATTTCTCTCCTCATCAGTCAGAACTTGTCACGTGTCTAACAAGACAAACTGTCCCAGAAATAGCAAAAGTGTTTCCCTCCAATAAAGGTATTGGCTGTGGACAAATAAAATATTTACAGGGTCTTAAAATGCATATTGCGCCAATTTTTGCTTTCTCACTCGGCAACAATTTGAGATACTTGGTCTTCATTATCAGAACAATAACCACCCATCTGAACAGCTAAAACATGCTCCTTTGCCAATGTTTGCTGAATAAATTATGCTGAACCATTTTACACTAGGCTCCTGCCAGCATCACCAACACACTGATCATTTCTTCTACACACACACACACACACACACACACACACACACACACACACAGTGGTCTCTGTTTTCTTCTAACACCTACCTAATTTTACTTAGGGAAAAAACTCAGTTCTTTCTTACCTTTGGAACTTATTTCTAAATATTCGTTTTTATTTCTGATTGCGTGTGTGTGTGTGTGTGTGTGCAACTGCCCACAGAGGCCACAGTAGAGTGCTAGTTCTCCTGGAGCTGGTGTTAGAGGCAGTTGTGAGTCACAGGACCTGGGTGCTGGGAACCAAAGTCAGATTCTCTGACAGGGCAGCAAACCCTCTTAACCACCGAGCCCACTTCAGCCCTAGGTATTTTATTTTAAAACAAGCTCCTTTTTATGGTAAACAGTAACTCTGCCCGTTTCTAGCTAGTTTCTAGCTACTCGAAGAATCCTGCTCAACCTGGAGGAAGCAGGGATCAGCTTAAATTATACTTTCCTCCCCAACAGGGTTCCTTCATCTGGGAATTCCTGTCACTATCATCTATTTTGTCACTGAATCATAAATTGTTCATCTGATGTGTGTGTGTGTGTGTGTGTGTGTGTGTGTGTGTGTGTGTACGTACACATGTTGGGAGGGCAGCTCGTGTGCATATGTGCAGACGTCTAGAAATTTCCCCAGAAATGCCATCCACTTCCTTTATGATGCAGTCTCTCGTTGGCCTGGAGTCACCAGTGAGGCCAGACTGACTGGCCAGTGAGCCCCTGGGATTGTCCTAGCTCTACTTCCCTATCCCTGGCCTTAGAAGCACATGCCACCAAACCTGGCATTTTTATGTGGGTTCTGAGGATGGAACTCAGTTCTCCACGCCTGTATGGTAAGCACTTTACTCACTGAGCTATCTCCCCAGCCCATATCCAGGACTTGAGGGTTTTCAATACCCCTTGTTCCCAGAAGGAGCAGGGAGATGTGCCTCCTGCCTTTTGTCTTTACCATACCCTAGGCAATCTGCCAAACTTTCCTGAATGAACGAGTGAAGGAAACCAATGAGCCCAAGCCCTGGCATTTGAAAATGAGCTTTGGAACCAGCCACCCATGTATTAAGATGATTTTTCCCTCATGTTCCAAAAGCTCCTTAAACAATCCAGTTAGTTAAAAGGAGAAATGACTAGAACATTAAAACAACAACAAATATAAAAGAACAGCTTTGTGTCACATCTTAGAATATCCAGAATACCCATGTCTACTTAATTTGAATGTAATCTAGTCATAAGACTATTACAGGGGAGGTTTTTGGTTTTGTTAATCTCAGAGTTCCACAGCTGGAGGTTAATGTGGCCAGGAGAGCTGTGGGCATGTTTGAGTTTCCTTCTCTATTTCAGAGCATCCCAGGAGGTAGCTAGAGGTGTTTGCAGGTGGACTTCAATAAAGACCCCCTCAGTCCTGCATTGGTTGGATGGGGTTTAAGTGGCCAGGACACCTGAGAGTTGCTAGAACAAACTCTTGGGCCACATTTTTGGCCACATGAAGGTCCATCTCTACTCCCATGCATGTGTTTCTTACAAACATGTTATACGTGTAACAAGGTAGAAACACATGAGAAATTGACCAGCATACCAGAATGAGCCTTCTACTTTGCAGCTGGGTCTGTGCACACCAGTGCCTCCCCCTCCCCCAGGAACAGATGGTCAAAGTAATCAAAGCTTGCTGTAATATAAAACCAAAAAAAAAAAAAAAAAATAATCAACTCACAGATATGCTCCAAGAGAGAGAAAGAGAGCTAACAGGCCTAAAATCGGGGCGTATTCTGCATGACTAGTTTATTTATTGTGGGGGAAATAAGTGTTATTATAGCTGGTCTCAGAAGCTCTCCTGGGGAGGGAACTGACTTCATTTAGGAAAATATCTTTATGAGCTGCCTGAGGGTGAGGGAGGGCAAGAGAGAGAGAGAGACAACCTTGGTAGGCCGATCTCGCCACGTAGAATGGTATGGAAATTCAAGAACAAAGGGGAGAAAAATGAGGGAGGAAAGGCCGGGCAATTCGCAAAGCCAAGTCTGGGTAAGAGAGCTGCCCATACAAGCAAAGCAGGGAAGTTTGCCCTGCACTTCAAAATCATTGTTGGTCCTAGAATTCCCATGTCTGACAGACATGGCTAAAATCTCCCCACTCACAACGTGTTGTGTGACTTTATTCTTTGTGAAGACTGTGGAGAGGGACCTGAGGTTTGTGTTTGACTGTGCCCAGCACACAGAAGAGAGGACTGGGCGAAATAGGGACAGGTCAAGCTTAGGAGGAAAGAGGCACGAGACAAGAGACTCCAGAAGATCCTCAAAGACAGTGGAATTCTGACACGGGACGGTAAGGAAAGCTGGTTTAGACTTTCTGAAATGTAGGAAATGCGCACAGAAGAAAAGCTTGGTTAAATCCTAAGAAAGGAGGTCAGAAGCTACATGCTAGGAGACACCAGATGGTAGCAAAGCCAGGGTAGGTGCAGGTGTGGTATGGTGCAGGCACATGTGCCTGTGACGAAATGGGTGTCTGAACCTTAAGAAACAGGGGTTACCTCAGCTCTATGCTATATCCTTTCAAGAGCATCCATCCCCTTTGATACTCACTAACAAAACTCCCAAAACCACACGTGACTTTTTGTGTATTTCCCACATGGTCACAAATCAACCAGACCCTGACCCAGACATCAGAGCCTTATTTTAAAAAAGGAACAGAGGCTGAGGGTTCATTGCTAGGGCACTTACTTAGTGTAAAGCCTGGGGTCAAGTCCTAGTACCACAAAATAGTAATAGTAATAATAATAATAATAATAATCATTACTATTATTGTTGAATTTTCCCATTACCATAGTAACAGATGTATATATACTTTTGTCAGAGATGTAATCTCTTCATAAAATTACAAATTAATGATAAAAAACTCTCTCTCATGTAATATACAGACGAACTTCTCATGTAGCTACAAAATTGCGCTCAGTGACCTGTATATTCGGAGTTGTTTTCCAGTCCCCTGGAGTCACTGTTCTCAATATAGACTGTTGTTCTGTTTAATGAGTGGCGTGTAGCAGACAGCTGAGACGGACAGAGTCACCATTTCCTAACTAGTCCAGGATCCCAAGTTATGCTCCCAACACACTGGAGACAGCAAAGTCTGGAGTTCTTTTCAAGGACACTAGACACCCGCTCCCCAACCTTCTCGTTCTTGTTTTACTAGGGACTGGTGTCTTTCATCCTGGGGTTTAAAAATCAGAGGGACAAATTAATCAAAGTGTTTTCCAGAACCAAATTATAGCGTTTGTGTGACTCTTGACTACAGTAGGAGTCTTGTTAATCCTGGTATTATTAAAATTCTCTTGTAAGTAAAAATCTTTTGCTAAATTAGTCTATTATGTGAGGCCATTAAATTCAACCATAGCTGATAGTGTCAAAGCCAGCAGTGAAATGGTTAAACTCTCTACTTCTGTTCTTAATTATGTTTAAATGAATTTTAGCATGCAGACTGAATGCTCTCACAGAGCTATGGAATAATTCACTGTTCCAAGAACCACTAATTCCTAATTGACGTAGTAGCTTATAATTGTATTTTCATAGAGTTTAGTAAAAACATTCAGCTTGTTTAAAAAAAATTAAAGGTCCCTAATATGAAGCTTATGATCAAAGACATCAACTGAGATCCATCTCCAATACATTTTTCCCTCTGAAAAGAAAAAAAAAAAAAGAAAATCATTCATCCTCTTACTTGGATAACACCAATGGCCATTTCTGAAGCCTGACACATGGGCAAAGTTCTACAAAACAATGAAGTGTGGTCTTTGTGGCAACATGCGCCTTCTCAGAAAAATATGTCACAGCTGCATCACCAGATAAACTCAGTCTCCATAGCTTTTGGGTTTAAAAAAATGCTGAGATGGCTCAGCAGTTAAGAGCACTGACTGCTCTTGCAGAGAACCCGGGTTCAATTCCCAGCACCCACATGGTGGCTATGACCCGTCCTTAACTCCAGTTCCAGGGAGATCCAAAACCCTCTTCTGACCTCCGCGGCACTGCACGACACGGGTGCACTCGCATACATGCAGGCAATACACTCATGCACATAAAATAAAAATAATATATTTAAAAAATATGTCTCATATCCCTGTGTTGTGCTAAATCTGAAATGTGCATACAAACAAATGGAAATCATCTTCAAAAGGAAAAGAAATAAATTACTTCTCCTCAATGGGGCGGGGGGGGTGTTCTAGAACACAGTTATACTGAAAACAGTAGCCATGGCCAGGAAAATCAACAAGACACAAAGCGTCTCATGTAAGACTCAGGAGACACTAGAAAAGGCAGATTCAGGGAATTCATCCCTGAATTCACTAAAGGACAAACATGCAAACTCTGAACTTTAAAAGTTGACAGGCTCTGGCATCCTCAGTCTCTGTGAGAGGCAGGATAAAATCCACTTACTAAAAGCTTTCTGTGACCTAGAAGTCAAACGAATACAGACAACTAAGAGGCAAACTACGGGTTAATGAGGTATCAGATGCTCAAAGCAGCAGCTCCTGTTACCAGCAGGCGGAAAGGCAGTGAAATACACCTCCTTTGTGTTGAGGGGCCCCATTCCTGAAGGTTTAGAGCTGCCCACTCAGCTCTATGAGCATCCTAAAACCATGGGTGTGGACAATTAGCAGAGACCTTGGAAGCTCTTCTGGTCCAGCCATTCACGTTCTGGAAAAGGCAGTTGAGTACACCTAATCAAAAAGTCCAAAACACTCCAAACTCTGATACTTCTCAAGTGACAATATGAGGCCACAAGTGAAAAATTCCACACTCATGGAATGGGTAGCCGTCAACATGCACGGGCACTGAGAGCACTGTGAAAACAGCCTCCGGGCTACATGTCTACCCTATGTATAAAACACGAGTGCATTTCAGGTTCAGACTAGTGTCCTGTCCCCAAGATATCTCATTACGTATGTCTATGTAAATAGTTCAAAATCAGAAAAATCTACACAGTGAAGCACTTGTGTTCCTCATGCCTCGCAGATAGGGATGCTCAGCCAATGCTGCCATGTCTCTATTTAAGAAAAACACAGCGGCCTCTGCCCCCCACTGCCCTACTCCTCAGCCTTCACCACCACACCAATGCTGTGCAGGGCTGATCTGTCCTGAATGGCAGCCCCCCCTTATCTTTCATCCTCGTTCCTAACAGACACAAGTCGAAGAAATGCTTACTGCACAGAATGCAACCTCACACACAGAGGGGCAACTGTCCTGCACCACGGAAAAGAAGCCCAAAGAGCTGTCAGGTATTTGTGATGTGTACCTGTAATCCCAGCACGTGGAAGGAAGATCCTGAGTTGGAGGCGAGCCTGGACGACATAGCAAGACCCTGTCTCAAAACAAGCAAACAACAATCAAAAAAAGCAAAGACGATCCTCCCCAGGAAAAATGGCTGAGGATAAAGTCTTTTAAATTTTTTTTAATTATTTTATTTTTATCTTATGTGTATGAGTGTCTTGCCTGCCTATATGAAGGGTACCTATGAGTGCCATGCCTATAGAGGCCAGAAGAGGGCATCAGATACCCTGGCACTAGAGTTAGTGATGGTTGTTAGCCACCATGCGGGTGCTGGGCACCAAACCTGGGTCCTCTGCAAAAGCAGCCAGTGCTCTTAACCACTGAGCCATCTCTCCAGTCCAAGCTGATAATTTTTTTAAAAGAGCATATCATTTACAGAGACATGCACCACAAATCACTTTATGTCACAAATTGCTTTTTAAACTTTGTTTTATGTGTACGAGTGTTTTGTCTTCATGAATGTAAGTGCACCACATACGTGCAATGCCCATGGAGGCCAGAAGAATGTGTTGGATCCTCTAGAGCTGCAGTTACAGGCAGTTGTGGGTCACCCAAAGTGGATGATGGGTCTTCTACAGAGCAGCCAGTGCTCTTAACCTCTGAGCCATCTCTCCAGCCCCCATCCTTTATTCTTTTTGAGACATGGTCTCATATAGTCTAGGTTCACCTACAACTGACTGTGCAGCTGGGAGGCCCCTGAACGTCTGCTCCTCCTCACATACCTGGGATCACAGGAACACACCATCATGCTTGGTTTATATGTTGCTACGAATCAAGCCCAGGGCTTCCTGCATGGCACACACTCTACCAGCTGAGCCACATCTGCAGGGCTGTATCAAGACAAGCCTAAAACCTGCTCTTCAGAACAGGTGCCTAGATAGCATGAATGAGGCCTGACTATAAGACCCCTAATCCCCTCCCCACCACACTCTATAATGCTTCTTTGAAGAAACAAGCATTCTCTAAAACAGCCTGGCATCTCCAGGCTGTTTATCAAAATTTTACTTATAAATGTGGGTGTGACTCTACCAAATTTTCCCATCTAGTACGAATCAAGAGAGATTTTTAAGTTATCTGTCCCCGTTTTCTTTTTTCTACAGTAAGACATTTAGATAATGTCTCACAGCCTTTGAGGTCTTACACAAAATTCTATTATTAAAATACAGGAACTGTTATGTACCACACTGTCTATACACAGAGCACAGTGTGTCTTCAGAAAGCACAGACCATAAACACTGCATGCCTCTGGTATCACACAGTCCCAAACAAAGCCTGTGAGTGGTATATAACTGCCACTGAACTAGCTGAGAGAAAAGCAAACACCCTCCTGGTGACCTCGCACAACCTCATTTCATAAACATTATGAAAATTCCTTCTACGCTGAGCTGTTGAAAGCAAGACTTAGGTTGGCTGATAAATCTTTCTCATGAAATTTCGATTACTTCTTTTAAAACACAAAGTGAACTTTGCTGAACCTTTAAGAAAATTAATGTGAGAAAGTTGAGCAGCTCCCTTCATCTGAGGCATCAAATGGCCCAGGCTGGGGTCTCTGGCATGGGACTCTTGGTGGGACTTTCAACAGGCTTTCAACAGGGCGATGGTGACCCTGAGCTGACACCACAGATGTTTCTCTGACAAACTGACAGGTTGCCCATCACATGTCTTACTTCTTCTTCAAGGACAGGTATCATGTTGAAATATGTGAGACTTTCTAAGATATTTTCCCAATTATGTGGTATTTCAAGAACCGCCTTATTAGCAAATGTGTCAGTCACTGAATGTGGCTCAGCATTACCAGCCCCCACTTTGATATTTTCCATTACATGCGTGATATCCAAATCCATTTTGTCAGAAACACTTCATTCCAGTTATCTACTAAACATCTGGCAATTTCCATCTACAAAGGAATCGTTTAGTTGTCCACATGATAAAAACATCATTAAAATGATAATGTAGTGGATTTTTGCTGTATATGAAGTATTGGGGCAGTAAGAGAGGAGGCAACAGATGAGGACACAGCAGTCAGCTGATAAGACGGTAGATTCTAACCCCAACCATAGTGAAGGCTGCAGTAAGTGAGGAGACATGGGCATTTCACTGGAAAGGACCACGCAGAAAACTCTGCATGTGACATCACTGTGAGGGAATGAATGCCAGCCACTTGAGTTCATGTTTGCTCTTCTGAAGTGTCCACACAGGAAGTGAGCTGAGAGCCACAAACTGGGAGGGAAAGTCCACAGACCACATAAAATACCAACCAGTACCAAGAGCATGTAAGAAGGGTGGGGGCATGCCTCAGCAGGTAAAGGCATTTGCCCCAAGCCTGATGGCTCGAATTCAGTCCCAGGGAGCCACAGGGTGAAGGAGAGAACCGACTCCTAAAAGTTGTCCTCTCTCCATAAATATGCCATGGCACATGGGGAGAGAGAGGAGAGAGAGAGAGAGAGAGAGAGAGAGAGAGAGAGAGAGAGAGAGAGGCTCAAATAAATAAATAATAAATAAATAAATGCATTTTTTAAAAAGTTTAAATAACATATAAGGAGCTTCTACAATAAAACTACAGGCCAATAGATGGTGTGACATAAGATGCAAGTATGAATTTTATAGAAGAAAAATAAAGATATCAAGCAGTATTCATAAAGATATACAACCTCATTGAGTTATCAACGGGTGCACATTTAACTACGAGAAACTACTTCAAGCTCACCACAGCACCAAAGTAAGTGAAGGATTGCTCCAGAGATTTTGGAAAACCAGCCAACGTCATCTACAAAAGCTGAACACACACCTGCTCCTGTAATCGACTCACTCAGTTGGGCATCCATCCCACAGTCACTCACTCCACACGCTAGAATACAAGATACACTAGTAGCATTCATTTGCAGAGACAAAAACAACACACAGCCTGATTCTCTGCGAAGCAGAACCTGACACAAAAGTAAGTTTATTAAAAAGAATGAACACACAAACCTGTAGGGTCTCATAGGGACGTGAAACGAGGAAGGGGAGACGGCTACTCATGGACTGGCCAACTGGTCCATGAGCAACTTCAGCACCATTTCATGGAGAATGATGGGAACTGTGACGACCTGTGGGAAATGCCATATTTACACCAAACTCCCAAGAACCACGGGCCGTAGCTGCTCCCAGGGACCTCCTGGTCTGTTGCAGTGTGCTTTGGTAGTGTGCTGTCTACATCAGAATGAGGGTCGTCCTCGGGCTCAGAAGCAGCTAACCGCATCTGGAAGCTGGTAAGAGCTAGAAGGATCCAAGAGGCACAGGTGAGGTGCTGAATCCACTGTGGGACTCAAACCCAGACACTCCCTGGCTTGGCACAGATAAGGCACAGTTCCTTTGTATAATACAAGTCTCCTGAAGCTGTGACCCTCACAAAGCACAAAATGCTCACCTAACAAAGGCAATGCCAGAAACAGTGCGATGCCACCTCAAGTTTTAAAATAGGTAACGTGAGCCAAGTGTTAGGAGACACATGTAAAACTGTAAAGAAACACCAGAAAGTGAAAGACTCAAAAATTAGGGAAAATATACAAGAGAAATGGTCTATCATCATCAAAAAACTTTATTTTAAAGACATTTTAATGGAAACAAAAAGTTGCACTAGAGGAAAAGCAAGAGGGGACAATTAGAAAGTCAAACAGAAGTAGATGGATGGAGGGGCAAAGAGGTGGCTCAGCAGTTAGCAGCACTGGCTGATCTTGCAGAGGACCTGGGTTCGATTCCCAGCACCCACAGGGCAGCTAACAACTGTCCATGACTCCAGTTCCAGGGCATCCAATGCCCTTTTCTTTCTGGCCTCCATGGGGATTGCACAACACAGGTGCACCTAACATACATGCAGGCAACACACTCATACACATAAAATAAAAATAATAAAATAGCCGGGCATGGTGGCACATGCCTGTAGTCCCAGCACTTGGGAGGCAGAGGCAGGCGGATCTCTGTGAGTTCAAGGCCAGCCTGGTCTACATAGTGAGTTC
>NW_008331547.1:959982-987015 GCF_000622305.1 Nannospalax galili
ATAATAATAATAATAATAATAAAATATTGTTTTAAAAAGAAGTAGATGGATGGAAGAGCACCTAGGCATTTTATCAGTGTTTATTTCAGAAATCTACCCGTACTTTTTAAAAAATACATCAGAAGAGGGCGTCGGATCTCCGAGAACTGGAGTTCTTGACGGTTGTTGGCTGCCATGTGGGTGCTGGGAATCAAGCCCCAGTCCTATGTACACTTTTATACAAAGTTGTCAAAGTAGAAGCTAGAGAGATGGCTTGACATTTAAGCACTGCATACTGCTCTTGCCCAGGACCAAAGGTTTAGTTCCCAGCATCCATGCTGGGTAGCTCACAACCACCTGTAACTCCAGCTCCAGGGAATCCAACATCTCTGACCACAGCAAGCACTGTACTCATACACACACACACACACACACACACACACACACACACACACACACTAAAAATAATAAAAATGAATCTTTAAAATTTTAGAAAGTTGTCAAAATATTCACATAATTATCTCAGAGTGAAAGAACAATGAATTTACTTTCCCTTTTGAAATTTTTGTGTTTTTGAGACACAAGTGTCAGTCTGTAGCCAGGCTGACCTCAAACTCATTACAGTCACCCTGTGTCAGCCTCCCGAGTGCCGAGATCACAGGTGTCATCATCATGCCTGGTCTTTTCTGGACTTTCTGCGATAAACACACATTCCTTTTATATTAATGAAACAATCCGGTCAGTGGCGTACCCACCACCCTCCTTATCTACAATCCCTACTTCTACTTCCGCACCTTACAAACACAGCCAATCTAGAAAAGGAGAAAATCAAAGTCATTTGATTCTCTGTTGTGGTTATTAATTTACGTAAGGATCCCTGGTTTGCTAATTCAGCTACACACTTACATTTGTCCACAGGCAATAAAGAAAAAAAAAAATAGTAGACCTATTCTAAATAAATGATCTGATGGGCAATTAAATAGCTGATAAAAGGACAGAAAATCGTAAGGCTATAGGTTAAATCATATCAAAACAAATTTCTAATGGAGTTCTAGCCTCTCATAAGAGATATATAAGTTGCATTCAAGGTACATCAAACACTTCTTGAAACTAAAGTATTTGAATTATAGTAAAGACTTTAGGTCTTTGTGCAGCACATGCCTTGTACACTGTGCGAAACCTTGAAAAACTTAAAGTGCTGCTCTCAGATGAGATGTGCATCATACCACTGTTTCTGCTATTTGAACATAAATTTATAATCAATAGCCAGCTTCCTCTCAATGCTAGGATGGAATGGTCGTAAAGGGTTGGGAAAACTGGCTGTTCACATTCACTACTGCAGGCAGGCCGATTTCTGTTACCCTAAGATGTACTTGGGCATTCTATTAGCAGAATCATGTTTTGACTATGCACTAGTTAGAATGCCTTCCTTTAGGACTCCAAAATCATTAAGGTTTAGCTATTCCTACCCTGAGAGGCCTAACTGAATAGGCTTGAGAGCCCCAGGAGCACTTAAAAGCTACTTGGGGAGAGAGAGTGCCAGCCCAGATACCTTTTATGAGCAACAGACCGTGAATCTCCTTTGTGAGCCCAGAAAGCTCGGATGAAGAGGCGGTCAGAAGCGCCTACCCACCCAACTGTGGTATCTGCCTCTACAAGCTTCCAGCCGTGACCCGGTCACCCTGTTTTGTCTACCCTGTTCTTTCAGGGTAACTATAACAAAGATTATACAGAAATGTCATAGGTCCACAATATCTCTTATGGGCTAAGCTTGGGGACAGGTGACTTTATAGCAGGGTATTAAGGAGAAAGGGGAAAGGGGCCCCAAAAGGCTTGACACTGAGTAACTGCTCAGTACACAGAATTCACAAGAGCAGCATGTACATTGTGCAAAGAATCGCAATCCCAAGAATTCCGTAACACACAAAAGCCAAAACATGGACGTCCCTCACCAACACAACCAATACATGTTGTGTCTGCATTCTGTTAAACCTCTGGTGCATATACTGCTTTCTGTTTAATGAAAGAAAAGTAATTTCTGGTTTTCCAATAGGAAAAGTCAACTTCCAGGGAGCTTTCTAAGCACCATGGCATGTTACCCAGGCAGGCAATGTCGAGCCGTCTGATTCTGATTGCTAATCCATTATCTGGAATCTCTGACGGGAAAACATCCTTGAAACATCCATAATGATCATGATCATTAAACAGGATCCTAAAAACTAAAACCCCAGTTAACATGGGTTTCTTGGGGGAGGGGGGCTTTTGTTTGCTTTTTTTTACCTCCCTCACAAGCTACTGCTGAACTCCTTTTCTAATTTAAAAGATCTTTAAATCAAAATCAAATAATGGAAGAAGGATTATGACAGATTCTGTAAAAATTCACCTCAAAAAATGGGTTCAAAATGAAATCGTCTTTCAATTGAGAGACGAGCCAAGAGACGATAAAAAGATGTGGGCTTAAATGAGGAAAAATCTTTACATCATCATTTACTTTTCCATTTTAATTAAACTTGAATTCCAAATGATGCTGAGTTTATTAACAAGATAATTCTTTATAAGTCACTGCTGAGCGGGTTCTATAAGACTTTTATGGTTTGTCAATATCAAATGGCAAAGAGTAATCTAAGAATTTAGTGAGCCAATAAAATGAAAGGCAATCACAATACACCCACAGTCACTGGGGACCTCCCTCGGGGACTAAGGTTACTTTCAACACCACCAATTAAGGCAAAAGTTCCAGCATTGAATTTTCCATTTATACCTCAGTCCCCTCATCCCTCTTTCCAACCAACACACACAGCAGCCTATGTTCAGGCATGCACATGAGCGGTGTGTATTAGGAGAGATGGAATTCAAATTCTTTTTACAACTGGAAAATGTCTCTACATCACATACACACAAATATCTCAGATCATGGAAATAAATCTTGAATGACCAAAATTTACTGTTCAGTCATGTGCTCTGTAGACTCCAAATGAGCTGCGTTTACCAAGTTCAATCTCCAAGGTGGTTTCCACCTCGCAACCAAAGCCTTTACAAAGACACAATGTAAAGATTCCTATAAAGATGCAAGACTCTCAGTGTCCCGTCATAAACATCTATTTAGGCCAAATTTAAGTCAGCATATGTGTATACGTGAGTAATTGAAAGGATTTGAAGACGCAGCAGAATGCTTTGTGTGGAAATTGCCCAGAATTTAACATGAGACATTTGAAAATTCGGGACAGTGCAATCCAATATAAACTATCATTGAAATAATAACAAAACTGAAAACACATTAGAAGTCTCCATAGTCTTGAATAAAAATCTAACTGTAAAATGGCAAAAATCTATCAGTTGGAAAACAGCAGCCTCAGAGGCGAGGGCAATATTTTACTTTCTGTAGCAGTTAATTCAATATTCACAAAAAAGATGAAAATTGATCAAGTGGTATAACTCAAAATTCTGATTTGTTAGACCAGGAAACATTTTTGCCAAATAGGAAAAGAGCACTGTGCAAGGCTATTCTCTGAAATTACACTGAAATTGACCTCACTTCTGAAAAAGAACTTTACCACTGAAGGGCAGAACTAGTCATGGAACAAGTGAGTAATCACCACTGTGTTAGTTTTAACACAAATGTGATGACCATTTATACCAGCACCTTTCACACAACTTGTGCTTAAAAAACTCAGCTGTTATAGCCACATTTTTTTTCCCAAGATTATAATACCTCTGGTCTAGAGCCACCACCAGCCACATCAACAAGACCACTGCAGAGGGCACCGAGGACTGAATAAGCCCATTGTCCATTTTCAAACAAGAGGGCTGTATTCATGATGAAACTAGAGTAAAAAGTAGATTAGAACAAAGCCTGAAAATTCAGAAGCAAGTCAGAAGTAGTTGAAACCCCACTCAAATTTTTAGCTTACAATTTCTGTGCTTGGTGCCATTCTGTACGTCTCCATCACAAAATAAAAACGTGGGACGTTGGTAATGTGTGGGGGCAGCACTTTGTATAAAAAGGGGCTTCCTTTCTTCTCAGTTTCTCCTGGCTATTTAAAATGTTTCATATATTTAAAGAACCACAGGGTAAGTTGGAGATGTCAACATGCTAAGCGTTTGATTCTTTTTTTATTTTTATATTTTTAATTTATGGTGCCTATATACCACACATGTGTGAGTGCCCATGGAGGCCAGACAACGGCATTGGCTTCCCCAGGAGTTGGAGTCACAGGTGGTTTGTAAATCACCCTACATGGGTGTTTGGGAGCTGAACTTAGGTCCTCTGCAAGAGCACTGCGTGCTCTTAACCACTGAGCTGTCTCTTTAGCCCAAACATCTGATTTTATGCTTTGATCAGTGATGCAAATCTGATAGGCATAGTGATGGATGCCCTTAGTCCCAGAACTCAGGAGACAGAGGCAGGCAGATCTCTGAGTTTGAGGTCAGCCTGGTGTATATACTGAGTTTCAGGCCAGCCAGTGCTACATAGTGAAACCCTGTCTCAAAAAATCAAAAAAAAAAAAATTCCCCCCCACACAAAGATGCAAGTCAAGCCAGAATAGTATTTGTTTATACTTTTATCACATCGTACAAATCATTAAGCAACTGCATATAAATGCCATACTTAATTCCTGTAATGACCCTGTGAAGTCCCTAAGGTAAGAATGGAACGCTCAATGCAGAAGGGGCCTGTCCTGTTTTCCCATTGGCTGACACCATCTTGTCAACCTCATACAGTTGACTGCCTTTCAGCCAATGTGTCACACACTCCACTCACAGCTCTTAGAGGAGTCAGTTCTCCAGCCTATTCGGCAGTTGAGGTCACCTGGGCATCACAGGTTAGAGTCACTTGTGCGCCTGTGGTTGGGAACCGGCTGAAGAAAGCTGTGATTGGTATGGATTTGATTTCACTTCACAGTAAGGAAGTGATGTGTCCACGTTAGTCAGGGCCCAGACAGAGGCTCTCTCACAAGGTGGAAATCACTACTGGCGGAGGTTGCTATAAAGCGGATTTCCTGAAGGCACCATACAGCGCAGTATCCAGTGCTCAGCACGGTTCCTCTCTAGGTCCTGTCCCTGCTGTGGTGGTTTTGGACGCTTTTCTTTAAAATTTTAGCTAGCTATTCTTCAGCCCCACTAGCACCACCGTGGAAACCATCGACTTCTCAATACCCTCCCAATACGCTCCACTTGGACTTAATCAGTGTAGCTTTCTGTTGCTTGCAATCAGGGGCCCGGATTCCCACTTGTACTGGGGCTGTACAGCAGTTATTCTCTTTGGGAAGTCCCCAGGCAACTTCTAAAAGGTGCATAAAACTCAACCAAGCAAAACCCTGGTGAAAGAGCAATACTGGTCCAGGCAGCAAGCCTAGCTGTGCAAAGGCCCTGTGGCAGAAAAGGAGACCAAGTAGCCCTGGCAATGAATGGCGTGGAGAAGAATGTAGTAAAATGGGGCAAACAGGGTCAGGCCGGTGCATGGGACACGACCACAGCTCTACCTCTGGCCCTGCAGACCATTAGTTTGTTGTTGTTGTTGTTTTTTTAATTAACCAAAATAAAAGCAGACATAAAATAAAAGTGTTATAATGGGATGTTTCAGAGTAAACTGAGGCCACGGGGGGGGGGGCAGGACCAGCTGAACATCCAGTCCCAGGGAACCACCATCTCCTCGCTGAGCTACAATCAGAGGTGCATACCACTGAGCCTGGGATCTATGTGGGTCCGTCCTGGCACCCCATCTCACAACAAGCACTTTACCAACTGAGCTATCTCCCCAAGTCCTCCAGTACTTACTTCCGCACACAAATATCACCTGACTCATCAAATCTCTAAGTAACATCCGAGCCCTGACAGACTATTGGCAACACACGGTAATCGAGATCGGTGCCCTTCTACAAAAACTCACTCTGTCATGTTTGGGAAATGACACACCTTCTCAGCCTTAGGCTTGCCTAAGACCATAAAATAAAGGAGAATTGACTGCCTTTCAATCTCATAAAACTACAGTGTGGCTTAAATGAGCCAAGAGCTGTGCAAGCCCAGTATGCTGTTACCGATACTGAGAGAGTGTGACGCTAACAGTAACCACAGCTGCAGGAAGGTCTGCTGGACCGGAAGTGCTCCTGAGTGTCAGATGCTCCAGCTGTCAACAGCCTTGCCCTTGCTTGTTGCTATGACCAAACACCTAACCAAGAAACTTAGAAGAACTGACTTTAGCTAACAGTTTGAGGATGCAGTCCCCCACTGGGGGGGCTGTGACAGGAGGTGGACGAAGCTCCTTGCTTATCGCAGAGCCGACTAGGAAGCAGGGGAACACTGGGCTTGGCTGGCCTTCTCCCCCCTTTCTATTCCACCCAGGACCCTAGCCCGAGGGACCCCAGCCCATGAGATGGTGCCACCCATCAGGACTGGTTTTCCCCACTCTGTAAGCATCCTTCTAGACACAGCCAAGGAGTGCCTCATTAACGTGCTCCTAATCCAGTCAAGTTGATAATCAAAATGAGCCATTACAAGGTGCCTGAGACATGGAACCAGTTAAGAGGTTCTTACGGAGGACCTGGATTCAGTTCCCAGCACTCAGGTCAGGCGGCTCACAATGGCCTAGAACTCCAGTTCCATGGGATCTAACACCTTCTGGCCTCTACAGGCACCTGCACACACGGTACACATTAACTCATGCAAGCACACACATACACATAACTAAAAATAATAAAATAAATCCGTTTTTTTTTTAAGTTAGCCATTACAATTCCTAGATATGCCCAGAACTGAATACAGGACTCTAAAAACATTTTCAAAGTTCCAAACCACTTAAGGAAAGTTGACATTAATTTTGGGTACTCCAGGTTTTAAGCTCGAATGACTCAAAACCTAGAATTCACAAATGCCGAGGCTGCAGCATAGTAAATTAACAGGCAAAGAATCATTTTTAGGATACGCTTTCCTCATTTGCCTTTGTAGCTCTAAATCTAGATGCCAGCACTCAAAACACAGGAAGCAAGAAAAGAAAATCATTAGGGTCAAGGAGATGGAAAGGACAGCTTTCCATGCAAGTCTGAGACCAGAGTGGACACCTAGGACCACCATGATAAATGCCATCTGTAATCCCAGCACTCCTATGGAGAGGTAGGAGGAAGCTTCTGGGTCAATTAGCCTAAAGTTTTCCGCTCAGCAGATGGAGACCCTTCCTCAACATGGTAAAAGGCAAGACTGGACTCCTGAAAGCTGCCCTCTAACTTCCACATGCGCAGTGTGGCAAACACCACACACACACACACACCACACATGCATGCACGCACGCACGCACGCACACATCCGAAAAACAAATAAAAATTACAGTTTTTAAAAATAAAATTGTTGATGGCTGGTTGAATGCATGCCTGACATACATGTTGACTATAAGAGCACAGAGGATGTAACTCTTAGATACAACTTACCAAGCACACAGTGAGATATGATGCTTAATGCTTAGATGGATTAGCTCAGGTACTCAGAGCTAGGCAGGATAGAGGTAGTTAAGGAAGGTATCACACAAAGAATTGTGAGTATTGGGGCTGGAGAGATGGCCCAGCAGTTAAGATCACTGGCTGCTCTTGCAGAGGACCTGTGTTCTGTTCCCACACCAACACAGTGGCTAAAACTCCAGCTTCAGGGGATTCAACACCCTCTTCTGGCCTCCACAGGCCCTGTATGGTGTGGGCACACTTAGATGCATGCAGGCAAAACACTCATACACATGAAAAAAATCAAAAAGTATTTTTTAAAAAGAATAGTGAATATTTAAGAGCAGTTGGGTCATCACACTTAGTCTCCACCTGCATCTGGTTTAGTTAGTCCTGAGTTTGCTTGCTATTTATAACCTAAAAACTAGAAAGTGAACTATTCTTAGAAACTTATCTAGTCTGGCCAAGTATACAACAAAACCCATAATAAGCAAGTTATGCTGGCGATGTACCGCAGTCAGCTGAGTGCTTGGCTGGCGAGATCAAAGCTCTGGGTTTGATCTCCGGCACCAGATAAACTGGACGTGATAACTTCTACGGCATCTGTAATCACGGACTTGGACAGGGAAGGCAAGAAGGTCAGAAGTTCAAGGTCATCTTTACTGCACAGAAAAGGACTCGGTCCTGGGATACATGACACCTTGTCTCGGGGGGGGGGGGAACACACACACACACACACACACACACACACACACACACAGACGTGCATGCACGCATACATATTATAATAAACAAATCTGAAGCTCTCTTCCAATCTTACATAGATCTCACCACAAAACAGTATGGAGATGGTTTTTCTTTTTCTTATTTTTTTTTATTTTTTATTTTTTATTTTTATTTTACTTTTTTTTTTTTTTTGAGACAGGGTCTCTCTGTAGTCCCAGCTGGCCTGGAACTCACTATGTAGACCAGGCTGGCCTGGCACTCACAGAGATCTGCCTACCTATGCCTTCCAAGTGCTGGGATTAAAGGAATGTGCCACCACGCCCAGTGGAGATAGAATTTCTAACATGTCATAAAGAAACATTTTCATCTGGAGGTGGGCTACACACTTCAATGATCAGTAGCAACAACTGAAATTCCCACGGTTTAGAAGGAAATCTGAATCACCAAAATCACTCCCTACACACTCACATCACGTTTAGAAAAGACAGCAGTGTTTCCATGACATTCCACAGCCCACCTGAGAAGGACAGTCATGTCTGACAACTCTCGCAGCCACACTGGGGGTGAAGCAATTTTGACCCAAAGCAGAGGCAGACATGAGTCCCACATAGCACAATAGTGTGTAACTGAAAAGAGAGCATTCAGTAAAGCTAGAAAGTGGAGGTGCAAAAGGATGCTCAGAACAGTTGATAGAAAGTAACTAGGACAGGCAGGGGAGGGAGGAGGGAGGAAGGGAAGGGAAGGGACGGAGGGAGGGAGGGAGGGGCATCAGCCATAGGACTTGCTACAAGAAAGAGAAGCAATTGCAAGAATAGTTTAAGCCCTTAGGATACCCAACTACCCAGGTACATTCAGAACTCAATTTGATCATGGCCTGACCTTCCTTTACATTTTAACTAAGATTAATTGAGCATGCAAATGAATTTTGAGCATAATATCTTGCAGTGAACAAGAGTAAAAGGAACAAGATAAGCTCATCAGAGAAGGAAAGGGGGAAGGAAACCCTCAGTATCCTTCAGTCCGCAAACCAAGGACACCAAAAGACTAAGGAGGGGCTGGAAGAGATGGCTCCATGATTGAGAGCACTGACTGCTCTCACAGAGGACCCGGGTTCGGTTCCCAGCACCCACACAGCAGCTAACAACCATCAGTAACTCCAGTTCCAGGGGCTCTGACACCTTCTTCTGGCCTCCATGGGCTTTGCACACACATGGTGCACTTACGTGCAGGCGAAACACTCATACACAGAGAGATCAAAAACTAATGTTTAAAAAAAAAAAAAGACTAAGGTGATAACATTGCACCTCAGCTAGAATTTCTCTCCATTTAGATTTGTCCCTGGACATGTGCCCATCATGGTCACAGAAATAGACTTAAAACAGCACAGTGAGCTCTTTCTGGATTCCCAATGTAAGTCTCCTATGATCACATTTTGGCATCCTGTCTTTAAAACACATGACAAACAAAGGCTTGGTAGACAGCTTGGTTGGTAAAGTTGCCTGCCATGAGAGAATGCAGACAGTTTGCTCCCCAGAATTGGAATTCGTATTCAAAAAGTCAATCACAGTGGTCCACAGAAGCCAGAAAAAGGTATTAGATCTCTTGGAACTGGAGTTATAGACCGCTAATAACTACCATGTGGCTGCTGGGATTTGAATCCAGGTCCTCTGTAAGAGCAGCCAGTGCTTTTAACCACTGAGCCATCTCTCCAGCCCCTCGCTCTGCAATCTTTTGATGTATTTTCTTCTCTATTTACTCTGACCTTCACTTTTCCTTGAACACAGTATTTCCGTAAACAAACATGTATATAAAATTCTCAGGTGTAATCTAGGTGCAATCTAAAACCACATTATTCTAGTGATTTAAAGTTAGGTAAGCCCAATACTAAGCCATAGCTCTGCAGGCTACTGCACTGATACTATTACTTCTCTGTCTAAATTCCCATTATCACTGTTTTCAAATCTTAAGTATCCTTAACTTTCCAGGGTTTCTTGGCATTAATATAGTTTTATTCCACAAAAGATCCACCTGTATACCAACCTCCTCATCTACAGCTCAACATCCACACTCCATTTATTTTAAAAAATAACCAGTTAAAATGTACTCGTCAGGCAGAGGTAGAACATGATGCTTGGACTCTGAGACCAGTTCATACCTATACAATTGTTTCCTGCTGGCAGACCAGGGAAGTGCACAGCCTGGGGAATTTAAATCACTGATTTACCCAGGGAAAGAAAGCTTATTTTTAGTAAGCGGGGAGAAAAAAATGTTGATTTAATTTATTTCACTGGCTGTGAATCTCCTTTGGAAAGGAGAAACAGAGTTTGATTAATTAGATTAGCAAATGCAGTAAACTGTTTATTTGGTTGGACGAATCAGTGAGGCCCTGAGTTTAACTAGGCTGGACTAGAGCTGCTTTCTAACCCACTGAGGTGGGGGAGGGGGCAACAAAAGCCATTCAACCCCTGCTTTGAGTATCTTTTCAAGGTTAACTTGATCTGTTTTAAGATTGCAGGCAGATATATTTCAAGTCCATCCCCCTTCCTTGGCAGGGGGCATATGGAGGACCCACATGCAGATGATATGAAATTAACCACACGACTCTGTTAATATTTATTGTGCTTCTAGTTTTTAGCAATTTTTTTTCCTTTCCTATTGACTTTCATTGCAAATTTTCTTTCCACCTAGTATAAAAATCTCCAAAGAAATAGGTCAGCATATTATAAGGTTATTAAGAAATACTTATTAGGGTCTGAATATAACCAACATACATTGTATAACATTCTTTAAAAAAGTCAATAATCTTTTGGGAAAAAGATTAGAAGAACCATTGCATTTGAAGAAAAAGCAGTTGCTAAATTTCTCAAATTTTCGCTAGTTTTTTTGTTTTTGTTTTTGTTTTTGTTTTTTCGTTTTCTTAATGGCCTGGCTTTCTAAGGAAGCCCCTTTCATGTGTCTTGTTACACAAAACCATTCCTAAGACATTTGTTACTGAGACTTACCAGAGTACAGCTGTTCAAACAACGTACTTGCCTCTGAAAGCCTGGGAAAATTGGGAACAATAATCAAATTAAAATTCCAGTTCTATACTCTTTCAACAGAATGCAGACCTTTTCGATATTTTAGACTAAAAGCACATTACAATGAGGGGTCAAAGCCCTGCAATATTACTACTACATCGTTCCATCATGCTCTAGGAAACGTGCTCAGAAGGAGGAAAAGCTGGTCATTCACCAACAAACCAAATATATTTTTCTAGAAAAGATTCTTTTTCTCTTTATAGTTAAAAAAAAATGAAGGTCCAAAAGAGCAGAGATTGAAATCCTAGCTGTTGGGGACCACTGACTATTATCAGACTCAGAATAATAGCATAAAATTTAAGTGCTGGTGGCCTGGACACAGGCATCTTGGGTGGTTTCTGATTAACAGGAGATGCCATTGATTTCTCAGCTAAAGGTAGAACTCCAAGTGCTTTTATCCAAAGGCTCTGAAATTCACCTTCTCCAAGGAAGGTTAACATCTCTCTAGTTCTCTGAAAATGAAAAAGATTATGGGATCACAGTTTCCTTCGAGCTAATGAGGTACAGGCAACTGGCCTTGAGATTTGAAAGGAAAAAGGAAAAAATCACAATTGGATGGCATTCTCTCTTATGAATACACTCCTTTTCTCTCTCCAATGCATCTGTATATAAGGCTGAGCTAGCAGAGAATTTAAAGGCATCTAAGATCAAACAGTTTTAAATCACATTGAAAATAATGCCCATCTCCAATGCTAAGCCTTCATCTGGTAGTCTCCTTTCACCTGCTCTCCATGAAGCCCCTGCTGCAGTTGGTACCCAATGCTACTCAGAATCAGCCACATTCCTGCATCAACTTCTCTACTTGGGTTCCTGTTACCTCCCAACCGGATAAGCCAGAGCTCCTGACCGCCTCCTGTCTCCATGTTCACACACCAGCTTCTCTATTCCTCCTAGGACACAGGAGGATCCATTGCAAACACCTTTATGCAATTCAAAGTAGGAGCCAGGTCTGAATACGTTCCAGCCAATTCTCTTCCTACCACACACTCCACACTACAGCCAGGAAGTCCAGCCTCTAACTCTCCTTAAAACATACACCCGCACATGCATGCATACTTGCGCACACACAGTCCCTGGACTTTGACAACTGTCCCCATGAGCTCTGCAGTACTTGCCCTGCCCTGAGCTGCCTCCTCATTCATCTTCTGTCATCAACTCAAGATGCAGATTGCACTTTCTCCCAGAAGTCCTTCTGCCTGGGTTAAATAACCCAGTCCGCTCGCCCATGGCACTCTATGTTTACTGGTCAGAACATGAAACTTACTCCACTCCAATCCTGTCATCATTTGTCCCCACACCACTAGGTGAGATCTGCACAGGCACAAGGGCCAAGCCTCTATGTGCTCACCATCAAATTCTCAAAGTCAATGCCTGGGTCTTCGTTAACAATCAAGTAAATAGCCACTGAATAAATTTATTGTTAAGAGTCAGGGGTTGCTGCATGACCAAAAGGAAACAGAGTGTCCTAAGCTTCTGGGAACTTGCTCATATGAACTCACAGCAATGGTGACAGTATGCACAAGACTCATGAAACTCCATCAGGCATAAACCAGCATAGAACTGGGGAAATGGGCGGGGGCCCCAGTCTTAGCTGAGGAACTATTGGCAGCTGATCACTGCTGGGTGAGAGACAGTTGATCTTCTTTACAGGTGAAAAGGTTGAACAGGCTCCAGTGGGCAAGATCACACCAAGGGACATCTGGGGACACACACTTGCCAGAATGCATGAAATAAAGTGGTAGAACTACGAGGGATACGGACAGGGAAGAGGGTCTAAATATGATTAAGATGACTTGTATGAGATGCCCAAAAATTCAATGAATACATATATTGAACCATAAATAAGATGGTAAGCTTTTAAAACTTAATAGAACATTTCCACCCACATAGTCCCTAGAGTCTACAGCAATTATTTTCTTTGGCTATGAGCTGTTAAAAGGGTTCTTTTTTCGCTTTAGGAAGTTTTCTAAATTTTAACCTACAAACGCAGCACATAGTAGGTATTCAACAAACACCTGATATAAAGGAATAAAGAAACCAACAATGTGATGGGGATCTTAAAGTATTCTTATTTTTACTAACTGAAACTATTTGCCGGCATTGAAGAGAGCGGGGGATGCGAATCCTGCCATATTGGCTGCACAGGTGCTGGGTCTGAGTCTTCTGACCCCCCAAATGCAAGGCAGCCTAATGCAGAATTCTAATCCTTTGCTGTTGCTCTTACTTTTTAATATTTTATTTATTATTTTTGTTTTATGTGTTTGCATGTATTGCCTGCATGTATGTAAGTGCACCCATGTCATGCAATGCCCGCGGAGGTCAGAAGAGGCTGTCAGATCCCCTGGGACTGGAGTTACGGACAGTTGTTAGCTGCCATGTGGGTGCTGGGATTCGAACCTGGGTCTTCTGCAAGAACAACCAGTGTTCTTAACCACTGAGCCATCTCTCCAGCCCCTGCTGCTCCCATTTTATTGCTGTTTCTAGCCACTAGTCTTCAGACACCAGCCTCACAGGAAGCCAGTTCAGACAACACAAGACTGAGCGCACCGTCCATTTTATTCCAGCTCCCAAGATAAAATGTTAAAAGAGACAGGGCAGACGGCTCATCAGCTGAAGCACTTGCTGTGTAAACACGAGGACCAGAGCACCCAGCACCCAGCACCCAGCACCCATGTAAATGCTGGGTGGGCATGACAATCACAGGTGCTGCCTATAATCCCAGCACCACAAAGGCAGAGACAGGGATCCCCAGAGCAAGTGGCCAGCTAGACCACCTATATCGCCGAGCTCTGGGTTCAAGTGAGAGGCCCTGCCTCTCAAGATGGACAGTGACTATAGGAGACTCCTGATATCAACAATGGGTCCCCACGTACACGTGAATGCATGTGCATATGCTCTTGAACACTCACGCGCACACACCTCACACACATACATATGCACAAGATAAGCGGGAAGAACAAAACCAAGCTAACCCTTGTTGCTTTTAATTTTATGCAAATAAACTTAAATTGAAGAAGAATCCTGCTACTCTGACAAGGACTCTGCAGCGCGGCACGACCCTGCCCTAGCAGTGTGCTTTCAGCTTGCTGTATAATGGGAAGAGCTGCGGTGATGAAATTGCTCCTCTGGCCCATTACAGCCTCTACTATTTGCCCCAGGCTCCTGCTTCAGCAAGCCCTTAGATCTGGGTCTAGATATTTAGTATAAAACAAGCTCATAGTCAGAACTTGCTTTCGTCCATGCAAGTGCACCCAGGGCCTGCATGAGGAAAGTCCAAACTAGTCAGAGGCCCTGTGTCTGCACCTCCAGCTATGTCTGGTTCCAGCGTTCTATGCTGGTGTCCTGGCATGGATTCAGCTCCAAGCCAAACCACTGCACCTTGCACAGACTCTTCCCTCTGGCTGGAATGTTGCCACTCCAGTCACATTCCCCATCCTGTCTTGTGCCTAACATTCCCTACTAGGATCTCCGGCTTCTCTTGTCCATCTATAGCAGAAGCAACTAGCTCCTCCCTCGTCCTTCCCTTCCTTATGTCTAAGACCCCTCAGCACCTCAGAGATTACAATGACTACTCACAGTTCTCTTTTTGGGCACATGTGTGATATTGTGGCGTATGGATGCGTGTGTGTGTGTGTGTGTGTGTGTGTGTGTGCGTGCGTGCGTGTGTGTGTGCAAGCACACACTCATTTGGAGGCCAGAGGCTGATGCTGGATGCCTTCCTCGACTAACTGTACTTTCATTGACCGAGGCAAGGCTTCAACCTCAATCTGGAGCTTGTTGAGTCTTAGCCTCCTGAATGCTGGGGTTACAGGTGGGCCCCTATGCTTGCCTGGCTTTTATGTGGGTGCTGGGGATCCAAACTCGGACCCTCACGCTTGCATGGAAGTACTTATCCACTGAGTCATCTCCCCAATCCCACTGTTATATTCTTCCCACCCCGAACACTTTCTATAAACAGATACCACACTCATCCATGTCCTTAGTACATCAAGTCTGACCTGGAACGCAGTGATCGGTGAATGGTTTAGTGAATGAATCTGCTTTTCTTCACCTCTGCACACAACTGAGGCCATATACTAAATGTTATATATTAAATGTTCTATAATTCCACCCATTGCGGTTCCATACACCCTTAAAAGAACAGAAAACCAAATAGACAAGTCCTACAAACTTGCTGGTCTGAGGGAGGCTACAAAACTAACTGTGACAGGGACAAGCAAACAGTCTCTGAAAATACGACCCCGAACTGCCTTTCCAGCCTGCTCAGGAAACGAAAGAGAATGTTTAGAGATGTTACACTGTCTGGCCTTTTTAACACTTGCCTAGCAACTTTGCTGAATACCAGCAAACACTCCGCATGCCTTACGCCATGGTCCACTGTCTGTTGCTTTCACTGAATCCCATAGGCTGGGAAACTCCCAGAGAACAGTCCATTAGCTCTTGATTCCAGAGGCTAGGAAGTTTACGAGCATGGTGTCTGCTGAGAGTCTCCTCGCTTCACCCTAACATGACAAAAGCCATCATGTGAGTGAGACACAGCAAGTGTTAGTCTCTCTTCTAATAAAGGCACTCATCAGTGCTGCCCTCATCCGATCTTAATTACCTCCAAAGGCTCAGCCTTTAAATACCACTAACGTGAGTGGGGAGGTTGCTGTGATAACACGCCCTGATCGAAAGGAACTTCTACGAGAAAGGGTTTAGTCTAACTCTCCATTCCAGGTTACAGTCCATCAGTGTGGATCTTGAAGCAGCTGTCACACCACATCCACAGTGAAAGGCAGAGCAAGAGCAGGTGCATGCAGGCCTGTCAGGGCTCAGCTCGATTTCCCCACTCATAGCATCCAGGACTCCTTGTCTATGGAATGATGCCACCCACAGTTGGCTGGGTCTTCCCACATCAATGAAGGCACTCGAGACAATCCCCTATAAGCCAACCTGTTCTAGACAACCTCTAGTAGAGAACTCTCTTCCCTAGGTGGACAATGAAAACTAACCATCGCATTTAGACCCTAGTACCCTGGGAGGAAAAGGACTCCTGAGTTGTATAAGAAGTGATCCTTGCCATACCTTAAGGGTTTTTTAGTACGGTAAAGGCCAAGAGGGAGCTATGAGGCATCATGTGAGTGACGTAGGGGGATAGAACTCGGCAATCTGTGTGCTTGTAGAGAGTTAGGGCAGTCTCAAGTCACTCTCTCTTTTGTTTTTGGTTTTGGTTTTGGTTTTGGTTTGGTGGGAGGGGTCTCCTTTTAGGCCAAGACTTGAGCATAGCTGCTTAGCTGCTGCTATCCTAATTGCAATTCAGGAACTGGAGGGTTGGGTTCCTTTGAGGGCCAAAGGTAGGGGAGAGGCCTGGGACTCCTCCAAGCTTTCCTCCCAGGCTACGAAGATTATCACTGCAATGTCCTGAGGCATCCAGCAAGCTTCAAGAAGACTTTGTACACAAAAGCCCTGTCTTCCAAGAAGATACCTCAGGAGGTCTGGCCTCCTCCATGCACAGAGCCTGGGACTCAACCCACACAGTGCTCCCTGAACACACATCCCAAGACATGTGGTCCCTGCCTGCAAGGATCTGCATGCATTGTTTCCAAGGTGTAATGTAGCTGGAAATATTTGCCCTGACTTGTCTTCACTGTATTTGTTAGAGTAAATCAACAGACTTAGTTATACTTCAAGTCCAGAAAAATAAAATGCCTCTCAGAGGCTGAGGATATGGTAAAGTGCTTGCTGCACAAATATGATTACCAGAGTTTGATCCCCAGAACCCATGGGCGTGGCGGCATGGTTATAATTCCAACACCGGGCACACACAGGCAGGAAAATCTTTGGGGCTCGATGGACAGCCAGCCTAGCTGAATCAGCCAGTTCCAGGCCCAATAAGAGACCCTGTCTCAAAAAACAGGTGGATGGCAGGTGAGGAGCAGCATCCAAGGCTGTCCTCTGTCCCCCACACCCTGCATGCACACCCATGCACATATGCGTACTTACACAGACATGTACACACAATACACACACACACACACACACACACACAAAGGGTGGCATAACCATCCCTGTAGTTAACCTCTCTCTAGTCCTGTTTTCACCAAATCAACATCCCCATGATGCACACTCTCAGACAAGGGTCATCTCTGCAGGGTGGAGTAAGGAAAGAAATCTTTCCCCTTACAGTTGAAAGCCAGAATTATCTCTGACCAAGTCATACAACATCAAATGTCCAACTTTCTTGGGGATCCAGACAGAGAGCCAGTACCCAAAGCCACATCTACTTAGAAGTATTGTTGATGATTCAGAACGGAGAAGGTGTGACCAGAAATTTGTGTAGCTGGATCCATCATTTGGAAATGCATGAAAAACATCTTACACACATGAGAATGTCTGCATGTTCCCCCCTCTAGGCAAGTATCCGTGCTTCAAGAAATCATCAAAGAAGGCAGACATTGGGCACAAGCCTAAATGTCAGCACTGTGGTCAGGAGTTCAAGGTCAGACCCAGCTACGCAACAAATTTGAGGCCAGCCTGCACTACATGACACTGTTTCAAAAAGACAAAGACAAAAACCAAAAATAAGAAAGGAAAGAGGGGGGCTGGAGAGATGGCTCAGCGGTTAAGAGCACTGACTGCTCTTGCAGAAGACCCGGGTTCGATTCCCAGCACCCACATGGCAGCTATGAACCGTCCTTAACTCCAGTTCTAGGGAAATCCAAAGCCCTCTTCTGACCTCCGCGACATTGCACAACACGGTGTACTCACATACATGCAGGCAACATACTCCCTACACATAAAAATAAATAAATAAAATATTTTTAAGATTAAAAAAAAAAGAAAGGAAAGAGGGAGGGGCTGTGGAGATGGCTCAGTGGTTAAGAGCACTGGCCGTTCTTGCAGAGAAGACCTAGGTTTGAATCCCAGCACCTACATGGCAGCTAACTGTCCTTAACTTCAGTTTCCAGGGGATTCAACACCCTCTTTTATCTTCTGTGGGCACTGTAGGACATGAGTGCTCTAACACACATGCAGGCAACACACTCATGGACATAAAATAAAAAAATAAATCAAAGAAAAAAGGGGGAAAGGAAATTCTCAAAAGGATTATCACCCACACAGGTGCACACATAAGCACACGTGCACACACATGCACGCATGTACAGCACATACACACACAGGTGAATACATACGTGCACACATGCACATGTCCTACCCCTCTGAATGAAATCCTACTAGTTTCAATCAAGTAAACATTTTTGTATATAAAGGTCACACAATTTCCATTTATTTAACTGAACACAGCAAAATCTTTTCTGTGCAGTTTTTGTCTTAAAATATGATTTAAAGATGTACATTGTGTACCAGGCCAGGGCCAGAACACAAACACCATATGAGAAGACGCAACAGGAAAAAAAGAGAAAAGGTCTTCAAATAATTTATGTCTGAAAAGCTTAAATATTGAAAAAAAAAAAAGTTAGTCATTATGACTTGACACTCAGAAATACACAGCAGCATCTGATTCCTGTTGACTAGAAATTACCTCCCATCCTGCAATTCATCACCGCCCCACATACACTGAACTGGCTCAGTGCCTCCCAGCATTTCAACTGCTAAAGAACAGCCTCATGTCATCAGCCAACAACATGCTGGCCGTAGGAGGAAACCCGCTTTAAGAAGAAAACACATGCCCAGATTGGTGGTGCCTATGTAATCTCAGTCCTCGAGATGTGGGCGCAGGAGGATCAGCAGTTCAAGGCCAGCCTTAGACACACAGCAAGTTTGAGAGCAGCCTGGGTTACACACATGAAATGCTGTCTCAAAAAACCAAGACAGGCCGTTACATTTCATTCCAAAAACTAAGTACGATTTTTGTCTGCCATGAATAAGAGAGTCCCTGGGAAGAAGTGCTCGGGTTTGGGTGCTTTTTACAGAATTGCCATGAAGCGCACGTGGGAGCTGTTCGCTCCCTTCCCTTTATGTGCATTCCAGTGATCAAACTCAGATCAGCAGGCTCGCACAGCACGCACCTTTACCCACGGAGCCTCATCGACACTTCGGCTTCTGAGGCATGGTCTCTCACTAAAACTCTGGGCTCCTTGATTAGGCTAGACTGGCTGCCAGTGGTGCTCGGGGACCCACCTGCATCCACCTCAAGAGCGCTGAGATTATAAATGTGTACCATCACGTCTAGCTTTCTTTTTTTTTAATATGTGTACTGTACCAAAGGGGCTGAGTCATCCCCCAGCCTCTGGCTACATTTCTTAGTAAATAAAATGTTTAAGACTAAAACACATTTTCACACACACACCATCAATGTCTATGGTGTGGGGACATCGCAATGGAAATTTATATGTGAACAGTCTATTTAAAATTTATTCTATAATTAGGGAGATGGCTGATCCGTAAAGTGCTTGTCTTGCAAACACAAGGATCTGAATTTAATCCACCACAACTTGCAGAAAAAAGCTGTGCACGGTGGCACACACTTGTAGTTCCAGTACTGGGACAGGGAGACGGGGATCCCTGCACACACAGGTGCACCTACATTGACGCATAAACACACAAATGCGCTTTTGTCTGAGGTTACTGGTGATGTGTTTGCTTTCATTGCTCTGCATGACTAATGTCCATTTACTTATTCGTTAATTCATTTGTTCCTTCATGAGTTCATTTACTGGGGTGGAGATTTGGAACAGGGAGTCCCATGTAGCCCATGTTAGCCTCAAACTCACTATGCAGCCACAGCTGAACTTGAACTTCTGATCCTCCTGCCTCCACCTCCCAAGTGCTGGGATGACAGTCGTGTGTCACCCTGCCCATCCCATCCAGACCTCCCACATTCTATCATGCCTGGATCTGGATGGACTCGTCTCTTCTGGTTGTGACCCGTGGCCCTGAGATTCATCTCTGCTCAACTTGGACACCCTCCACCTTCAGTGCTCTTCTGACCTCTTCTCCCTGGCTTCACATGGGAATCTCTAGGCTGCTTCAAACATATCTGACACTTCCTTCCAATTATTTATGTTGGTGACAGACTCTTTTTCACACCTGTCTAGGGTCACTTAGAGGCCCTTGATTTGAAAAAGCCTTGTCTTTCCCAGCCAAGAGTCTCATATTCCTCCAGCTCCTAGCTTCCTTGGGCCCTGCTGATGTGAGCCAGTGTTTTCTGGATGGGAATTCTGCATCTTCTCTGCCCTGGCTGCAACATGTGTGTGTTTAAATGGTTTCACATCCTTTCGCACTCCTGAAGATGATTACAACCCAAAGCCCTCAGGTGAGTACTCATGTCACAGAAAGGACATGGTGTATTTTTAAAATTTGTTTATACTTATTTGGTTTTGTGTGGTGTGGTATGGTGTGTGTGTGTGTGTGTGTGTGTGTGTGTGTGTGCATGCCACAGCATATGTGTGGGAAGTCAAGAGAACAACTTAATAGGAATTGGTTCTCTCTTGCTCATGCATGCCACAGCATATGTGTGGGAAGTCAAGAGAACAACTTAATAGGAATTGGTTCTCTCTTTCTGCCGTATGGGTCCTAGGGATTAAACTCAGATTGTCAGGCCTGACAGCAAGCACTTTACCTGCTCAGCTATCTTACCAGCCCTGAGGAAGCCTCTTGACCTCACTGACCCTCTCACTTCTCTGTAAATGGGGTGAAATCTACCTTCCTCAACAGATGGTGAGCGCTGAATACCCTAGTGCATGCAGAAAGCTTAGCACAGGCAAGCTGCCCCAAACCAGGGCTCCAGAGCTCTGGGGATTTACTTATTCAGAGAACAAAGTCTTAATTATCTGTGGTTGGAGTGAATATTAGCATGAAATTGTTGGCTCTTTTTGTTTTTTAGAGTGATAGAATAATTTGCATTTTTAAGAGCAAGCAAGCACTCCTGTTTAAAAATACCAAGGGCATACTGAGACAGGCCTCTGGTCTGTGGACACGCTGAACTTCTAGTTACTTCTCCCAATTTTGTTTTTTTTTTTTTTTCCTCCTCTTCTCTGTATAAACAAAAACAGAACATGAGAGAAACGTTTCATAAACACTAGACAGTAAGACAACAAACGCCAAGGACGGACGTCAGATGAAGTCCTGGGGCAAGGGGGTCACTACACTCAAGCTCCTGAAGAGACCGATTGAAGATTCAAAACGAACGTGGCAGGCACACACGAAAAGATGTGCATCCCATTGTGCTGTTCTCGGTAAAACCTATGGAGACCCAGGAAGCTGACACAGCCAATGACACACACAGGCCTCCATTATGGCCACAGCACTTTGGATATTTCAGACACCAGAATCAAATTCTAAAACCAAAACAAGCCCACTGACTGGGCTTGGCCTTGCCAAAATAAAGGAATAAATGCAATTTAAAAGCTTGTTTTATTAATTCCAAATCTGCTGTGGAATGACTGTGGACTTATTTAGCCTATTCAGCAGGACTGTTCACGATGCTACAGTGGGAAACATTTGTGTGTCATTGTCCAACACAAACAATGAAGAAACTCAGCCCAGTGTAAAACCCCCAGGAGAAACAATCTGCAATTTAATTAGTGAATAATTGAAGCCATTTAAATACAATTCCAGGCATTTTTGAAAGTAATATTTGAAGCAACATCTGCTGCATCTAAGTGTTCAGGCACAGTACAATAAGTCTGATCTGAAGAGATGCTCATGGTTATAAACAAGACTGAGTGTTGTTAGGGCAAGACCCATTATTTAGAACAATCCAGAAACCCTCCCTGTTGACACTTGCTCCAGGCCCACAAAATCAGGAGATGAGACAGGATAGACAGGTAGACAGACAGACAGACAGACAGACAGACAGACAGACAGACAAGAGGACACACGGCATATCAGTCACAGACTTTTTGAAGCATAGCACAATAGAAAGGATATGATTTAAAGTCATAGCAGCAAGCTGACATCCCAGCTCCTTCACATCTCTTTCTCCTAACACTGCCTCAATTTTTTTATTTATGAAATGGGAATAAGGTTGTCTGCCTCACATGAGTTTTGAATTCTAAATGAGAATCTTTATAGTAAAACACCATCTGAAAGGCACCCAAAGACACTGAAATGGTAAAGAAATGAGCGATAAATTGAGTGGATGATGTGTCACTCTTGAACCTTCTAGCGTAAGAATTTTATTATTTTGAACTTAGAGATTTATTTATGCATGCAAAATATTTTACCATGCAGGCTTTCAGTTTTGTGAAATGAAATGTAGAGTTGGGTAGAGGTAACGATTACACCAGGATGTAAATTTAATGCCACTGAACTGGGCTCTTAAAAATCAGTTAATATGGGCAGAGGTATTGATGGCAAAGTGGTTAACACAGTTGCCTTCCAAAAATCGTTCAGATGGCAAATTTCATGTCATGCACATTGTACAGTAACTTTTAAAAATTATTTAAAAATATTTTACCATGATAAAATCCCTGGTGGCCAAAAAGAAATCCTCTTTCTTTAATATGGTCAGCTGAAGAAACCAGACATGGGCCTCAGGACGGGGGCACAGTAACAGCACACTGCAAAGCTGGGCACGATCCTGATGGCCTCCGCCAGCTTTCAGAAAGCACCTTTTTCTTTAACCATTGTTAACTGCAAACAAAACAGACCACAAAATAAAGGTACCTGAGCCATGCACAGCGGTTTATACCTGTGATCTCAGCACTCCAGAGGCTAAAGCCTCAAGTCCCAGACTAGCCCCAACAACAGCATGAACCCTGTTTCAAAAAGATAAATAGGAGCCAGGGTACAGCTCAACTGGTAGAGCGCTTGCCCCTATGCATGAAACCCTGGGTTCAATCTCTAGCACCAAATAAACAGGGTGTGATTGTGCATGCAGGAGGATAGATCAGGAGTTCAACATCACCCTCAGCTACATAGAGAATTCAAGGCCAGCCTGGGCTATATGAGACCCTGTCTCATATTTTTTAATTAATTAATTCATTCAGAGTACTTGTATGTTAGGTGTCAAGCCCTCAAACTGCTGAGCTTTACACACGTTCAGGGACACAGATGACATCTGCACTGAGTCATAAATGAATACAAGCTCTTCAACTAATTTGATGGTTTAGACTGAAAAATAATTTACATTTGCCTCATAGCTGTAATGAATGGGTAAAAACTTACAAATCCCATAGAGAAGAGGAAGAATCCACATCCTAACTCACACACTTCCAAGGCCTGGCCGTCCCTGTCTTCTCTGCCACTAGATGTGCCTCATGGCTCCCCACAAACAGGAGGTGAGGCACAGGAGGAAACAGAACGGAGACCCAGCTAAGCCTCCCTCTGGGTGGCAGGAACCAACAGTCTCCACTCCCTGCCGTTAGCTGGAGTACCACCTACCAATCGGCCCAGTTCTCAATTAACGATGGGATGGGATGGACAACATGGAAGTCGGTTTGAGTCTAGCTTTCTGTGATTCTTTGCTTTATCCTAAGCTCTGTCAGGAAGACCTAACAACATAATATATTAGCCTGCCCACCATGTGTTATATAAAGTACCTAGGATACAAGGGAGATGGCAAAGAAGAATCTAGAATCTGGAGAGATGGCTCAGCAGTCAAGCACTTTTACTGCTCTTGCACAGGACCAAAGTTCAACTCCCAGAATCCACATCCAGCAACTCACAACCACCTGAGACTCCAGTTTCAGGGCATCGGATGCCCTCCGACCTCCATGGGCATTGTACTCACATGGTATACACACCCACACAGGCACACACGCACATACACACAATAAGTAAGTCTACATAACCAAGGCTTGATACCAAATACCATGAAAAATACATCGTCTGAAATACATCTACACTGCACAGGCTCCACTGGTGGAAGGCTAGGACAAGGTCAGCTCAGCTCCTGGCTGTGGGGGAGCCCAGAGTGCTAGGTCTCAGAAGTTAGTGGGAACCTCGAGAGGTACAAGAGCCTGAATGGAGGCTCTCAGCCCTAAAAAGTCAACTGCCTCTTTTCGGAACACAGATCACAACAGAACTATTTCAAGATTATCACGTAAAAGAAGATGATGAAATTTATGAAGACTCAATTTACAGCCTGGTTTAACATGACAAATTCCCTCATGAACTCTGTGGTCAAGCAAAGATATTAATAATACCATAAAATAGTATGGTCCAGTTCAAAATAAGCATTCTATAGTCCTGAAGAGGCCTATCAAATCCTTCGCAGTAAAATAACTGATCCACTTTAAAGTCAGTGACAGATCTTTCATCTTAAACTCCTCTGTTGGAGAAACAGAGGCTTCCTAGTTCTATACTTCATTTATGTGAAATTTCAAACTCCAAAAGGCACTAGAAGGGGGTTTATAAATGCTGTGTGTGTGTGTGTGTGTGTGTGTGTATGTGTGTGCGCGCACTCATGCGCGCCTATGTGTGCACTGATGCTGGAGATCTAACCCAGAACTCCATGCATGCTAGGCAAGCAACTCTACCACCAGCTTCCAGCTCAAAGACGTTATTTTGATATGGCTAAAAGTCTCTATTAATGACTGTGATGACTAATCTTCATCCTCTCAATTTGCTGGATTTAGAATCACCTAGGAGATTGGTGAGGCACACCTCTGGGTGTCGCTGTGAGGGAGTCTCCAGAGAGGATTCATGAAGGAAGAAGACCCACCCTAAAGGCGAACAGCACCACCCAACTAGGGCTGGAGAGACCGCTCAGCAGTTAGCACTGCTCTGTGAGAGGACTCAAGTCATATCCTAGCACCCATAGGAAATGGCTCACAGACACCTGTATCTCCATCCCTCTCTAACCTTCATTGGGACCCACAGACACACATAAATAAAATAAATCTTCAAAAACAAAATTTTAAGAGAGAAAACTAACCCAGTACTGGCCAGCATGTCCTTTCTGTCCACTTCCTAGAGGGCCACCAGCGCAAGTTCCTGCCAACACAGTATTCTGCCCATGCACATGGGATCAAGCAAGCACGGAATGGATTGAACACTCTGACAGAATAAATCCTTCCCCCCTTGTTTCTGTCAAATTTGTTTGTGTCTGAGATTGGGTCTCACTATGTAGCTGATCTGGAGCTCACTCACTGTGGACTCACAGAGATCTGCCTGTCTCTGCCCCCCAAGTGCCAGAACTAAAGGTGCCAGCACTAGGCCTGGCTCTGTCACAGAGACTAAATACTAAAAATACAGTGACTAAATGATGATAGATTGCAAATTTCTAAAATCATCATTCATAGAAATGTTCAAAATTTCAGGAAAAATGGTACAACAGCATAGTATCCAATGCCCCCCTCAGCTTGCTATACAATATCTGTAAGAACATGTCAACAGGGCGAGGAATATGGCTCAGTGGGTAAAACAGCACAAGCGTGAGATCCGGTTTCAGATATCCAGCACCTACGTAAAAAGCTGGGCATGGCAGCATGCACCTATAACCCTAGTGCTAGGCAACTAAACGGGGGACAGACAGATCCCTGGGGCTCCCTGGCCAGCCAGTCCAGCCCAGAGAGCTCCAGGTTCAGTAAGAGACCTTATCTCAAAAAAACATGGTGAAGAGCCATGGAGGAAGATACGGAAGTCGGCCTCTGGCCTCTACACATGCACACGCAAGTGAGCACCACGAATACCTTAGGTGTAACTATATATACAAAATAACATATCAACAGAGGGGGAGAGCTTACCAGGAAGAACAATGGTAAGAAGGGGGTAAGATCAGAACCCAGAGAAAATACTCCCTTTTCACCCGCTGTGGCTAGATCCAGAAAGAGCATTCTGTAATTATGTCCTGAGTGATGTGTGAGAGATGAAACACAAGGTCTCCGTACTCGCCAGCTGACGGCAACAGAGTGAGGAGGCCACACTCTCCCACAGAAATGCACAGCGCCAGGTTGGTGACCCAAATTCCCAACCCTCGGGTTCTCTTTCATTATTGTATTTGAAAGCATCTGGCAGAGGGCTTTCAAGGCCCCAGCATACACCTCTTACCAGGAGAGCTTCATGAGATAGGAAAAGAGGTCACGAAAGCAATCTCATTTCAACTAAACACAGGCTAAAAGGTGGATGGCTGGACAGACAGCTCCGTGGTTAAAGCACTTGCTGCTCTTGCAGAGGAGCAGTTTGGTTTCCAACACCCACTGGGTGTCTCAGACCCAGTATAAAACCCTTCCTGAACATACTATTCATCTTAATAGGCCTCAAGGTTATTTGTTTTCGTCCCTAATTTCCAAAGATGTGATCTCATTACAAATGACTTTAATCTACCTCTATACCTATCACCCCAGGCTGGAATAAACATCCCTCCATTGACTAGAAGACTGAATGAGTGCCATAGACAGAAAGAGACATGGGAGTTAATGAACGTTTTTCCAGGCATCACAAACTGAGTTTGTGACAACGTAGACCAAATGCCTTGCAATTTCAGAATAGAAAGTGTCCCTGGTAGCATCCACGGAACCCGGGGAAGCAGTAAATCCTACATCTAGCCTGAGATGCCTGAGTCCCAAGAATAATGAGCAACAAATCATATTTGGAGCAACATGAGATAGAAGAAGGAGACCATTTACTGTCACTGCCGTCATCTCCTCCACCCACCAGACTCCAAGCTCTGAGCCAAATGCCCCAGAGATGTTTCCAACTTGCAAAGGATGGTTATAAAAAATAAGATTGGTTAAATCTTGGCTTTGATGTCTTCAAAATTCTTTCAGGAATACATTTCAAACTACACTGCAATAGTTACTCCTTAGTAGAAGTCTGTGTCCCTGTAGAAACTAAATACCCCTTTGCAGATACCCTGTCTTTGTGCCCATAAGACTGTCCAAACAGGTGGTTGAATTATGCAAAGATCTCTTGGGAGGAGAAGGAGGAGA
>NW_008331547.1:987289-1003146 GCF_000622305.1 Nannospalax galili
GGAGGGGGAGGAGGAGGAGGGGGGGAGGCAAAGAAAAATACAAAAAGAGGAGGCTGTAGAAGAGGAAGAAACAGAGACTGAAGTCTAGGGAGAAGATAGGCAAACCCGTCTGCTGATGAATTGGCCCCTACCCAGATGAAACCCCGATGCTTTGTGAAATAAATCCAGATGTGAAGCAGTAACCTGGACCACTGAAGAGGTCCTGCATCATCTGGGAAGATGCTACATTCATTTAAAGGTTGATGAAAGGAATGGCTCTCCTCCCTAAGGGAAGCGGTACACCCACACAATTTTTCCGCACAGTCCCACGCCATTCAGAATCAATCAAACCTGTGTGGTTTCTTTTGGTACATACACTCAAAGCTAAGACTTACAGACCAGTATATGACATGTGTCCGGCTGAGGGTGTAAGTTTATACCCTATATAAACTGCAAACTTCCATTAATAAAGATGGGTATTCTTTTCATAAGTGGTGAGACGGAGAAAAAAGGAAGAAAAGGCCTTGCGCTGAGACGTGTCTCTTTTTTCTCTGAGTCTGTTGCTTTTGGTCTGAACTCTTAGGAATCTAAATTCACATCGAGGAGCTCACAGTGGTGGAAAACCTGACCTCGACATCCGTAAGAGGCTGGCACAGCCTGGAAGCACCACAACCCTCAAATACACTTGGCAGATAAAATCTGGGCCCCTGGGTTCCACAAAGAATCCTATCTCACAGGTGACTATATTTTAATCTCTGTTCTGTAAACATCTACCACTACTTCCTGTCTTTGATGAGTTTATACTAAATAACACAGCCTCAAATTTAGTCTTTAAGCAATGGGAAAGGCTCTGCGCCTGAACTCAGACAAGAGCCGGGAAAGGGAAGACGCCCCATTTTGAAGGAAAGGCACGGGTGAGGGCTGTAAACCCTGGGGCTGAGCAGTAACAGCTGGGCGTCGAAGGCAGGTGATGGCCGATGGGCAGCGAAGCGCCCACAGACAAAAAAGCCCATCCTAACAGAAGGATTAAAAAGCCCCAGACATTCCAAGGCCCCCAGCACAGGGATAAAGCCAGTGAATTCCAGGCTGGCTTGGGGATGTGATCCCTTTGTCTTAGTTCCTTTTCTGTGGCTATAACAAAGAACATGAGACTGCTCATGAAGGGACAACAGTGACTTCCTGGCATCACTCTGGAAGGTGCGAAGTCCAAGAGCACGGCACTGGGCAGCTGCTGCAGGGTGACCAGAGCAGCAGTCCTTGTAAGATGGAGCAGGTCTCCAGCAGAGAGCGCACGTCTATAAGGAAGCCACGCCCACAGTCAGCCTGTGACCCTCTGTGGATGGGCCAATCCACTCGTGGAGGCTGAGTGCTCAGGAAGCAATCACCCTCAGAAGGTCTCGCCTCTCCACACTGTTGCCCTGGAGACCAGCTTTCCAAAACATGAGTTTTTAGGAGACACATTCACACCACTTTATCTCAGAATAGGGGCCACTGGAACGCCTTAGGAAGCTGGAGGAACACAGAAGATCAAAACGACTCTAAAGCCCGGCTCGGTGGGGCATGCCTTTACGCCCAGCACTCTGGAGGCAGAGGCAGGTGGATCTCTGTGAGTCCAAGGCCAGCCTGGTCTACATAGCAAGTTACAAGTCAGCTGGGGCTACAGGGAGACTCTGTCTCAAAAAAGACCAAACACCACACACACACACACACACACAAAAGTAAACCAATACCATAAATTTATTTATTTATTTATTTATTTATTTATTTATTTATATAGTAAGCCTGGTATGGTGACACACACCTTTAATCCTATCACCTAGGAGGCAGAGACAGGTGCATCTGTGAGACTGAGGCTAGCCTGGTCTACATAGCACGTTTTGGGCCAGCTGAGGCTACAGGGAAACTCCATTTCAAAAAAATACATATATATATATATGCATATATATAGAGAGAGAGAGAGAAAGAGAGAGAGAAAGTAACAGTGCCATTTGGTTTTATTAGTCAATTATTTGAAGCTTCAAGGCCCAGTCATTTTCACACTGTTATCAACTACTACCAATAATTTAAAAATTAAAAAGAAATCTCTAGAAAGACACAACATAAATTATTCCTGCTTCTGGGGCTGGAGAGATGGATGGCTCAGCAGTTAAGAACACTGGTTGTTCTTGCAGAAGACCCAGTGTCAAATCCCAGCACCCACATGGCAGCTAACAACTCCAGTCCCAGGGGATCCTCCGTGGGCACTGCATGACACGGGTGCACTTACTACATGCAGGCAATACAAGCATACACATAAAAATAATAAATCAAATATTTTTTAAATTATTCCTGCTCCTATAAAGCAGAATACAGAATAAAAGCACAACCCAACTTCACTCTGCATACTGATGGAGGTAGGAAGACAGCGTTGAGATGGTAAAGAGGCCTGATCAAAGCCCACACCCACTTCGAGCTGCGTGGAAATTCTGTTCCATTTGTCTCCCTTCATCCATGAGAAACAGGGAAGGTTAAGACTTTGTTTCTCTCAACAGCCTAGTAGTCATTGTTGTAGTTTAAATTAAGGTTGTGGGATGGACTTTGAAAAAGAATATGTGCACACACGCGCGCGCGCACACACACACACACACACACACACACACACCAAATCACTAGCTCTATCTATGCTTCTTAAGCTCCTTAAGCCTACCTCATCCTGTTACTGTAGTTGAGATTGATACATGGATTAGCTAGGTACAATCAGTTTTATACACAACACACAGCAGCTTCTCCCATGTCTCCACTGCCTCCTGTCCTACTTTCTGTAAGTCTGGGACATGTATTTGGTCCCAAAGTCTTTGATAAAATGCTCCGCCACAATTCGATATTTTAAATGTAAACAAACTACTGCATCATGTATGGATTTTATTTCAGATACCGTTTCTCTGATGCCTTAAGACGGGTAAAGTCTATATTACATGTCATTCTCTTAAAGATCATTTTCTTGGCGAGGAAAAAGTAGTCAAAAGGGTGATGGATTTTCTTCTGATGGATGGGGGATCCCACATAGAGCAACAGCTGTAACTGAGCTGCAGGACCAAAGCACGTGGAGTAGAAAAAGGACAGTGTATCTTGCCGTGCTGTGACCACAACAAGGTCAGCAGAGAGCAGGCTGAAAACACAACCCTCCTAACCTGATTTCTGCCTGCTTTGGGGATCTAAATTTTACATTCTGTGAATATCATGAAATTTACACAATTTCTCCAAGACTGAATTAGCAAATGTAAAGCTATAATTGTCAGTACATCTGAGTTTACAGATTTGAAAGCTAAGGCCAAAAAGAGTAGTGATTTCATCTGCTGACTGTCATCAGACCATGAAAGACACTTGGCTGCTTTTTCTTTTGTTTTGTTTTAAATTAAATAAATTTAATTTATTTTACATGTATGAGTGTTATGCCTGCATGCATAGCACCTGCATCATGCAGAGAGCATCACTACCCAACCGGCAGGATAAGGGAGAATTGCCAAGGCGTCACCAGTTACACACTCCGGAGATCAGGCGGCTGCAAACTCAATGGCACCATAATTATTTTTATTTTCTTTTTTATGTTTGTTTATTTACAAATGTAGGGCTTTTTCACCTGAAACCAATTGACTGGAAAGGTAAACTGATGCAGCCACTACGGAAATCACTAAGGAGCTTCCCCATGACTAAAAAATAGGAGCTGGAAAGATGGTTCAGAAGTTAAGAGCACTGGCTGCTCTTCCAGAGTACCCAGGTTGGGTTCCCAGCACTCACATGGAGGCTAACAACCATCCCTAACAACAGTTCCAGGAAATCTGACACCCTCTTCTGGCCTCCACAGGCATTACACCCATGTGGTGCATTTACACACATGCAGGCAAAACACTCAGACACATAAAAATAAAAATAAGTATTTTTTTAAAAACCAGTCTTGTCTACATAGTGAGTTCCAGGACAGCTGGGGCTACAGGGAGACCCTGTCTCAAAAAGACAAAAACAAAACAAAAAAAAAAAAAAAAAACTAATAATAAATAAAATAAAATAAAAATAAATAAAAATAAAAATAAAAATAAACCATATAATCCAAGGGTATATGCTCAGGTAGATCGCCATGATCTACTTCCTACCGTAACAGAGACTGCTTCACACCATACACATGTATATACCCTTAAATACATGCATGTGCATGCCAAAAGAATTAGGTAGAACTTTCTGGAATTTACAATAGAGTTATTCCATGGAATGGAAAGGAGGCGTCTTTGACGTCACTGAACGATATGTGTCATGGATTTTCACCCTGGATTCATTGCTGGTTTCTCTGTAACCACGACCTACACTTCTGAATTATGCTAGGCAACCCAGCTTTCCTCACTTTTGTCAGACTTTAGAATCTGTTGACCCTTTCGGGCCAAAGAACCTGCTCCTCCTACTGATGTAAAATTTCAGTTTCCCTAATTATACCACCCGGCTAGGTATCCGCTGTCTAAAATGCAGTGTGCTGTGACCTTCCCGTTGTTTAAGCTGTTTTCACAATAAAAAAATGGGAGAGCGTGAAGCTGGATGTAGGTGAGAGACTGAAGAAAGAGACTGGGGGAGAGAGGACAGAGGCCACAGAGAGAGAAGAAAAGCAGGGAAAGACAAACGTCCAAACTCAGCAGTGGCCAGACGGTCGGGGCTTAATCCCAGGCAAGGGAAATTTCAACAGTGGAAAGAAGCTGGGGTGAGAAGCCACACAGCCCAAAGAGTAAGGCTGGGTCACACAGGCTGCTTCCACACGCTATCCCAATGGAGAAGGCACATGGAGGGACATCCACCCATAATTCCTGCCAACTATCTGAGGGGCTTTCCTTAGTGGATAGAAAAATAGCGGTAACAACCACAGAGCTGGCCGAGATAAAGAACCATCTGTGTGTCTCTCTGATGCCTTATAACTCACCTAAAATCCACATAAACCCATGAGGTGGTGTGCAGTTAGAGTGTGAAATCTTCCTCACAGGCTCATGCCGGTTTTAAGCACTCAGTCCCCAAGTGGTGGTGCTGTTTTGGAGGATTGTGGAGATAGAGGGAGGCGGGGTCTAGATGGAGGACATGGCTGTGGGGGTGGAGCTTGAGGTTTATAACCCAGCTCACTTCCCTGCCTCTACTTCCCCATCCAGCCAGACGTGAGCAAGCCCCTGCCACAGTCATCACACACACCTGCATTACTTGCTTTGCCCGCCATGACCAAGTATCTTGGCCTGTAGTTTAAGGAGGCATTCCATTATAGTGGGAAAAGTCATATTCTGATCACTGTTGCCATTTTGGAAAGCCCCAAAGGATGGGACAGATTCCAAACAGCCGGTGAGAACTTTAAACCGCTCCATCAGCAGCAGAGGAGATAAGCTGGAGGCGCCAGAGAGTGAGGTTTTGGTTACGCCATTGAAGCAGGCTAGGAAAACATTATGGAAAGATTCAGTCCCTACACAGAGAAGGAACAACGTTGCCATCCGGTGTGTACCCCTTCCGCCCCTTCACCAGTCACTGCTGCATGTCCTGCATGCTGCCGAAACCACTGCTCATAAATTTAGGAACTAAAAACATCAGAGGAAAAACCCACCCTGGGCAGACTCACAGCAAATCAGAAAGGACTCTGTTAACCACTATGGGAAGGACAAGCTCTAAGATACACTAAATTTTCAAAACGCAAGTTGCATGGTAGGTCCTCAAAGAGGTTGAATACTAGCCCCAGATGTACCAGGTCCACCCTGGGAAACTGGAATGCTACCTTCTTTAGAAAAAGGATCTTTAGGTGGGAGATTATCCTGGGTCACCTGGGTGAAACACAATCAGTGTTACTGGGTTGTTTTTTTTTTTTTTTTTTTTTGGAGTTTTCCATTTGTTTTGTTTGCTGTGCTGAAATTCAAACCCAGGGCCCCTGGCATCCTGGGGGAGTGCTCTAACACTGAGCTATCCTACAGCCACCTTAGGCATTCGAAGACAGGAGATTTGATACAAACAGAAGAGAAAGTGCCATCATTGCCACCATCACCATCACCATCACCACCATCATCATCACCATCACCACCACCACCATCACCATCACCATCATCACCATCACCACCATCACCATCACCATCATCACCATCGGGGCTATGGTTGAGATTACTCAGTGGACAGGAGAGGCTGTTGCATGCTTTGCTCAGTGTGTCCCCTGAGTACTTGCTGGCTGGCTGGTTCAGAGTGAGGCACCACCCAAATCCACACAGAACACCCCTATCAGACCACAGCACTCAGGAATACCCCTCCACGCTGGCCTCTGAGCTCTCTCCAGTCTCTTCTTCCAGGGGAAGTGAGGGTGAAGTGTGGGGGTGCTCCTGGAGCTTGGCTTGAATCTCACATCACTGTAGGGAGATTTCTCAGAACTGAATCCAGATTCTGTTCATCAGCGAGATCTCAAGGGCAGCATTTGTTCATCTATTATTCATCCATCCATCTATCCATTCATCTAACCATTCATTCATCCATCTATGCATCTGTTCATCCATCCATCTATCCATTCACCTAACCATTCATTCATCCATCTATGCATCTGTTCATCCATCCATCCATCCATCTACTGTTTATTTGAGATTATCTCTCTGATTCTACCTCTTTCACCCTTTATTCTCCTTCTATCACGTTGGGACAATCACTTCCCACCTCTGGAACTCACTTTCTCTCCTCCTCTCCCTATACCAGATCTAAGATCTTATCTTCACTACCACCACCATCATCAACATCACTGTCATCAGCAACAGCACTATGATCACCACCACCATCACCATTGTCATCACTATCATCATCATCACCACCACCATCACTACCATCACCATCACCATCACCACCATCACCATCACCATCACCACCACCATTACCATCACCATCACCATCACCACCATCACCATCACCATCATCACCATCACCATCACCACCATCACCACCACCATTACTTCATCATCATCGCCACCATCACTACCATCATTGTTATCACTCAAGAATTTATTTTCTCTGCCTACTTTCTATGGCCATTTTGTGGATTTCTTAAGTAGTCTCTTCTAAACGCAAAGGATGCTTCCTACTTTTCTTGGTGTTTGGCTTAGTTAGGGTCATTGTCACCAGGCAGCGTCTCTGAGTTTTTAAAGAGGACACATTACCAACGTTCCTGAGCAGGCTGGAGGACTTCCCTCAGGCTGCAGCTCTGCCCTGATCCTACTTCCTGATACATGCCTTCCAGGGAAAGCATGTAATTCCTGGTGTCTGTTTTGGAGTTTTCACAGCCAAAAATACCCACTTGACCCACATGGCAGCTACAAACCGTCCTTAACTCCAGTCCAAGGGGATCCGAAGTCCTCTTCTGACCTCTGCGGCATTGCATGACACATACATGCAGACAATATACTCATATGCAAAAAATAAAACCACCACCATTACCATCACCATCACCACCATCACCATCACCATCAGGCTGGCCTGGAAATTCTGGGTTCAGACCATCCTCTACCTCAGCTTCCCAAGTAGCTGGACTAAAGGTATGCACCACGTGCTGGCCACCAGCAGAATCCTCAGAGAGAACCCGGATCTACAATTAGTCACTAGGTGAAGCAGGCACCTCCAGGGGCGAACCCCTACAAAGTGCACTTTCCAGTTTTCAGATAAAACTTTAAGACAAGAGCTGAGCACACCCACGTGTTCTGTCTATCCTTGTAACCTTTCAGACATGCCCTCCATGACCTTGAGCTAAAAAACGCCCTGCCTTTTCTTTTTCGTTTGTTTTTATGTGAATGTGAGTTCATGTGCACCACATGTGCACAGGCGCCCTCAAAGGCCAGAAGAAGATACTGGATTACCCTGGAACTAGAGTTACAGATGACTGTGAGTGGTCGCGTGGGTGCTGGGTCCTCTGCAAGAACAGCAAGTGCTCTTAACCACTGGGCCATCTCTCCAACTCGTCTTTCTTTCTTGAGTTATAACTTTAAGTTGAAGATGCTGGAGAATGTTCCTCCCAACTGAGCATGCTCAGGAATGTGCCTGTATGTAAATGTTTTCCTGTGAGTACACGCAGGCTTCTCTAAGAAAACCCCCATGCTTCCTTTGTTGGGAAAGGGTTTTGCTTTGGGGAAACACTCCCCTGGTTCTCCTTACCTACTGCAGGCAGTAAATCTTTCTGCAGTCCTTTATGTCACGGCTAAGCTTGTCTGGTTTTGTATTCTTTCATCTGTGAACCTATTGTGTCTGGTTCTATATATTGTCCACACCTTGCTGACAGCCCATGGATACTGATTTTGGACTTCTGCCCTCCAGAACTGGGAAGGAACATTTTTCTGTTGTTTTAAGCTTCCGTGTATGTGGTACCTTGATACATCTGCTAGAAGATACTATTACAGGTACATGATACCATTCCTATTAAAATGCACACGAACTCACACACATAAATATTAGGAAGGCAAAAGCAAAAGGTTGACAGAAAAGTTTGGAAAAAAAGTAGGACCAGAGGAGGGGGGAAAGAAGAGGAAAAAGAAGTAATGAGACCAGCCCCAGACTTACTACTGAAACCAGTCCATTCCAGTCTTTCAATGCAGAACCCTCACCTGAGAGTTTTTCTTTGCTGTGAAAAGACGTATAATATTGCACCCTACAAAGGAAACGAACCCTTCTTTGCAACTCAAAGTGCAGAGACACACCTCCCTGAAAAAGAATGTGGTTAAATGTCCAAAATGATAAATGACTCCAATTCTTCCACTGTGGCCCCAAGATAGCAGCCAGCTGGGGGGGGGGGGCAAGCACACGGTGCACCCAGCTGCCAATCAACATCCCCAAACCCAAACCATTACACAGACAGGAGCCCCATAGGGCACTGACTCACCGCCAAATGCTAGACTAGATTTAGCCACACTCTAGCCGCCCTGTTGCACAATGTTTCACCAAGCCCTCCTAAACCACATTCCTCCAACTTACAACACCTTCTCTGAACAGTTAAATGTCCTTATAAGAAAGCTTCCCTACACTTTTAACTCTACTTTTTCCAAACGTGAAATGCATTAATGAAAGGCAAGAGCCTCTCCCCATCAAGAAGTGGTTTCCATTAGATGTCGGTATAATGCCTAAGCATTAATACTACCAATGGAGAGATTCAAGGCAAATTCCCTAGTTTGCTTCCACTTACCAAAAGACACACGTGTGACCCAAATCTAGTCATTGTGTGAAGCCTTTCATCTCCACATTTAGGTAAAGATTATCTTAGTAAAATACTGAATGGTTTCTGTTGATGGGCTTGTTCTTTAGAAACAGAATCTTGCTCTGTAACCCAGAATGATCTCAAATTTTCCCTCCTCCTGCCTCAGCCCCCAGCATGCTGGGACTACAGGCATGTGATCAGACCCTGTAGCCAAACCTTTGTTCGCTGATTTCTCAATAGCAATTAGACAGTAGTCTAAACTCCCCTGATAGTCTTTCAAATATAAAGCAAGGAAGCAATGAAGACGGGACTCAAAGCTCTGGGATCTCCATCCACCCATGTGGACAGGTGACTTCATTCCCGAGCTGCAGGATCTATGACAAGAAGTTATAGGCAAGGTTAGCTAATGCTGAAAAACATGGGTAGATCAGGGATGCTCTTCCATATAAGCCCAGATTCATCTGGAGGCTGGCCCAGCTTTAGAGGACTTGAACTCCTGTGACTGTTTCCTGACAGATTTTTCTAACCATCACATTACCAAAATGAAAATGTAACAGCTTGCAGCCATTTCAATATACTTAAGATGTAATAATGGAAAATGAGATGTTATTGATTGGAGAGGGAGGAGAAGTAACCACAATGGTGTCATCAAGTCAGAGAAAGAAAGAAAAATAACAGATGAATTCTTCAAGACTGAGCTCGAGTTGCCACCCACTACAGATGGCAGAGTTCTGTGGAGCAGTCCCCAGACAAAACAAGACATACAGGAAATATGTGAGGCAGTCCCTCAAAAGAATACTCCGTGGCCTTTCCATCGTCAGGGAATTCCAAGCTCTCCAGCACATCACAGCCAAGAGTTATATGCTGGATCCACACAGACACTCAACCACCTTCCAATTGTGTGTGAGCGATTTCCTTTTAACCTCCAAGGAAACAGAGTGTGCAATGGATACCCAATTTAAAATGCTAAGTTAAGCAGTATATTTTTAAGAGAGTGACTAATATTAAGTGTGGCATGCCCTCAGGGAAAGGCAGTCACATGTGGATTCATTATGAATGAAGCCCCTCCCTCTTCTGACTAGGCACAGAAAGAGCAGGAATTAAGGTTTTAGAGAGACCTGTAGAAACACAGCAAGGATTTCTTTTTCCTATACCTGCAGTCATGAGTATGTTTTCCTTAAAGAAATGTCTATTTACATTCTTAACCCCTTCTTAAGCAGGTTATTATCAGGGCTGGTTTTGGTTCGGTTTAATTTCCTACCCCCTTGTGTGGGTTCCTTAAATGTTTTATAGGAAACAGCTTATCGTATATATGAATTGCAAATATTTTCTCCAAGTTCCATGGATCAACTTTTCACTGTTTTCTTTGCTCTGCAGGTCTTTGGGTTGATGTCACTAATCTTCAAGGAAATGCAAATCTCAACCACATTGAATTCTCACACCTGCTGGGATGACTATTATAAAAAATAGAACTGTTTTTTTTAAGGTCTGGAGAGATGGCTCCAGCTAAGAACACTGAATGCTCTAGCAGAGGATCTGGATTGGATTGCCAGCACCCACAGAATAGCTAAAAACTGTCCATAATTCCAGTCCCAGGAAATCCAACGCCCTCTTTTGACCTCTCAGGATATTGCATGACATTGGCACACTTATATGCATGCAGGAAAGACACTCATGCACATAAAAAATAAAATAAAAATAATAAAAAATAAATAAAATAAAAATTTTAAAAACAAGCCCTGTTGAGGAGCACAGAACCCTCGCGAGCCCTCGCTGAGAATGCAAACAAAACCGTGGAGCCACAGGGAAAACAATATGGAAGCTTCAGCGAAAATCAGAGACAGGACAACCACATGACCCAGCAATCCAAACTTCTGGGGATTTACCCAAAAATCAAAATCCCAAAGACATTAATTACCACTTCCAAGCTTACTACAGTACTAGTCACAATAGCCAGGATGTTCAAGCAGTCCAAATGGCCACCAATGAATGGATGAATAAAATGTGGCACAGGCCTTTAATCCCAGCACTGGGGAGGCAGAGGCAGGTGGGTCGATCTCTATGAGTTTGAGGCCAGCCTAGTCTACATAGCGAGTTCCAGGCCAGCTGGGGCTACAGGGAGATCCTGCCTCAAAAAGACAAAAAAAAAGAAAGAAAAGGTTCTTGATAGGCTGCCATTTGTCACAGGCTGATGAACCAGGAGTGGTGCATGCCTTCTCATGCCATCTAGGTAAGGAAGGCAGGAAGGAAGCAAGGAAGGAAGGAAGGAAGGGAGGGAGGGAGGGAGGGAGGGAGGAAGGAAGGAAGGAAGGAAGGAAGGAAGGAAGGAAGGAAGGAAGGAAGGAAGGAAAAGAATGTATGTGTGTGTACAAACACAAAACAGAATTATTCCACCATTAAAATGAAGGAAATCCTGCAAAGTTCAACCACATGAGCAAACAGGGGCCCTGTGCTAAGTGAGAAAAGGCTGACAAAAGACATAACTTCATTGATATGAAGGATCTAAAATATCCCAAAGCACAGACTCAGAGTAGAATGCTGGCTACAGAGGCTTGGCAGGAAGAGAAACTGGGGGATGCTAATCAACCAGGCAAAGCTTCACCTAAACAAGAGGAAGGTGTTCAGGAAGCCTGCTGGCAGCATCACGCCTCTGGCTCTCTGTCCAGACAGCTAACAGTACCGCTAGGTCCACTTCAAAGCTAAGATCTCACGTTCTGTCTCACCACAATGAATTTTTTTTAATTAAGGGAGAAAGATACCTATAGAGTAGAAAAGATACAAATTACTCTTTGTAAATGTTGTCTGATTCCTGCTATTGTATGAGTCAAAACATGCCAATTATCAAACTTAAAGCTATAAATGCCTATTTACCACTAGGTTAGAGAAACGCACTGAATTGAGATAAGAAACCTTGAATTCTTAAACAGAACTAATATGGAGGTATGATTACTGAAAATTACCTCATTCATTTTCACTGGTTTAAATAAAATTTAAATTTAACATCTAAGGCTTATTTTCTATAATAAGTATATTTTAAAATATCAGACTAATTCATTTGTATCGATGAGAAATGACTGTTTTCTGAGTCAAGAAAGAACACCCCCACCCCCCCAAGAAAGCCCTCAATTAAAAATAAAACATCAAACCTGCATTAACTACTTTTCTCCTTGTTATGTGACCAAATATCTGATAAGAAGCAATTTAGGGAACAGAGAGTCACTTGGGCTCAAGGTTTGAGGGGATACAGGGCATCAATCACTGATGCTCTGATGGTTCCTCACATCTTAGAAACAGCAAACAGCAGGCTGACTAGAAACAGGTTGAGTTATAAAATCTCAAGACCAGCCTCCAGTGACTCACTTCCTCCATCAAGGAAAGTTCTACAACCTCCCAAAACAATGCCACCATCAAGGAATGATGGGTTCAAACAAGTGAGCCTGTGGAGGACTTTTCATGTTCAAACCTCAATACCAAAGTGAGAAGAGGAAAAGGAGACAGGCTTTGGCAGAGAATCTTGAAAAAGTTTGCTATTTCCCCTCTTCCCCTTAGACAGCATGTCACAGTCAAGATCATCTGAATCCCATAAGCTTATAGAGTACACACTAAACGGGCAACTTGTTTGGGACCAAGGAACACATCTGGTAGAGTCAAAGTGGACTTGGGCAGATTACCCAAACTCTCAAGGGCCAGTTTTACATCAATAAAATCCTTCTCAAAGTTTTTCTAAGGAATAAGTAAAATAAGGATATAAAGTACCTGCGGAGAACAGCCAGAAATAATAACAATAAGTCAGTCACAAATGTTTTTTATTTTGTTTAAATATTTTATTTATTATTTTTATTTTGGGGTATGAGGGTAATGCCTGCATGTGTAAAAGTGACCTGTGTTGTGCAGTGCCTGTGGAGTCAGAAAAGGGCATCAGATTCCGCTAGAGCTGGAGTTACAGACAGTTGTTAGCTACCATGTGGGTGCCAGGGATCGAACCCGGGTCCTCCACAAGAGCAGCCAATGCTCTTAACCACTGAGCCATGTCTCCAGCCCCAAAATGTATTTCTTATCCCAAGCTTACTTCTCTTACAGAAATAAGTTAACACTGAGTACATCCCAGAAGGAGAAGGGAGCTAAGTTACTCATATCCACAGTCCCAAACCCAGAAGAGCCTGACACACTTGGGCTTCTGTTAAAGTCTGCTGAACTGTGAATAAGCACTTCCCAAATGTCCCTCGTCCATCTTCCCACAACATGCCAGTGATATACTAGAATGCTCAGTTAGGCAAATTTATCTTAACTGGAACAGTCAGAAACTGAGGCAGAATGTGACTTCCTATGCTGTCCTCTGTGTGTGTGTGTGTGTGTGTGTGTGTGTGTGTGTGTGTGTGTGTGTATGTATGTATGTATGTACAATGCTCTGAAAAAACAGGCCATGTTAGTTGATGCCAATGTCAATATGTCAATTCAGGCAAATTCAGTGTGCCAAATTAGAGGCTATTATATTCTGAAAATACAGAAAAAGATTTCTGATGCCGATGGGTAGTTTTAGGCCAGGAGGGGGGTGTCTTGGCCCAGAAGCACTTTTCTATCTTCATCTAACCTAGACATGGGCAGCTCTGACCTTTCAAGCTGGAGTTCCTCTTTTCCAACAGTTTCCAAGGGCACTTTGAAAACTCCTTACATACAAAGGAGCTGGAAAGAGACTCTGGAACATTTTCTGGTGGCCATCCTTTGTAGAATTGCTGCAGATGGTGCAGAAAAATATTGAGGCTCCTCTAATACCCCTTTAATGATCACACGTAGGAAAGGCACCCCCAAAATCTGCCATCAGCCATTCATTCAACCACGAGGCATTCATCGCCTACCAGAGGTCACAGTGGTGTTAGAAAATGGGGCCCTGCCATACATAAAACTGACATCTGCCTCACCTCACCTTTTCACCCCTGCCCTATTCCATGCCCAACACAGAGGCCTTTGCCTTCAATAGGCCCTCTCCATCACTCACAAATCTGGCTTTTCAAATTAGTCTCCGGAATGTGCTGTTTGCCAGAGGACAAAGGACTCCTTTCAGTTCACTGAAACCAAGTCTGGAATTCGGAGGAGAAGCTCACTTTGGGGCTTTACATGGAAGAAGACGTGATCTCTCAGGGTGGTGATCTTTCATGGTGGCCCTACACTGATGGTGACATACATCTCACTGTCCCTGCTGAGAGCTTCAGGTCTACCTTGCCAGCCTGGGAACGCTTTTACAGTCCAAAACTTGACTTTCCCTCTCTGTCCTTTTTCCCTTATGTTAATTAACAAGAACACCAACTTTGCATCATCTGTACATTCCCTGGTTTTCAGTGGGGGGTGGGGGGGAAGAGCAGAACTCAGAAGGGCAAAATGGGAAGGAGAGGGTGGTTCCTTACCCTGAACAAGCTTTGGGGCGTCTACACTGCTCATTCAGCCCCTGTGTACACTTTGGTGCAAAGCACTTGTCACAGGAAGTGGAGAGTCACAGGCTGTGGTCCACTGGGGTACATAGCTCATACATGGTTGGAGTGATAACCAGGGGCAACATGAATGCACTATGTACGGCTTTCCCTTAAGCTGTGGTTCCATGTTGCTTGCTGGGTCTCCCTGCAGCCCCAGCTGATGTGGGACTAGCTATGAAGACCAGGCTGGCCTCCACCTGCCTCCGCCTCCAGAGTGCTGGGATTAAAGGTGTGCCCCACCACACCCTGTAGCACCTTCTTAAAGATGGACAGCCTACAATCCAGACAGCATCATTGAGCTTTACCACCCTTCAGTTCCAGGTCACTGACCTCCTGATCTGTATCAATCTGTAAACGGCAGAGATAGTATCCAGGGCTGCAGGATAAGACATGTCTTCCTCGGGAGACCACTGTGCACACAGTCCCAAGTCCCACCTTGGCCTGCCCAGCTAGCCTATTCTTAATTCTTGGTTATGTATCTCGTCCCGGGCTCCCGGCGGGCATTTCCCCAGTGTCCCTCAAAGACACCCCTGCCTATCTGACAGGACCACTGGTAACCAAAAGGAGGCATCTGCCCTCTGGATTTACGAAACAAGCAAAGAGGAAACAAGTCTAGCCAGCACTGCCGCCACCCAAGCGTGAAGGAGACCCGAGGAGATGCCGCAACTCGGCGTCGACAGGAAACCCGGTCCAGAAATGAAATGTTTTATGTGACAATCAAGCACTCATATTCTCTTTCCGACTTCCTCTGTTTCACTGCCAAAGGAGTTCAGCCTCCTAAGAGGCCCTTGATAGAACAGAGCTGCTGCTGTTTCTAGGTGGCAGTTGTAACACAAAAACCCTATGGATCATCATGGACTGTGATAAAACAGGGTCCCAAGGCTGACAATACACACCTAATTCTCTCTCTATACATAAATGCATGCACAGACAGGGTTTCTGATATCTCAGAATAAGAATTGTAACAAACAGGATATTATGTATGTAGCAAATATATTCTATTTTTTCTATTCCACAGATTGTAAACTCCCTTACAAATCATAGAAACATCCAGATATAGAGGTGCATGTCTGCTGTCCCAGCACTCAAGGGGCTGAGGCAGGAGGATTGCCAGGAGTTCAAGGCCAGCTACACATAGTGAATCATTCCAGGACAGACTGGGCTACAGCATAAGACCCTGTCTTGAAAACCAGAAAGAAAAAGGAAAGGAAGGA
>NW_008331547.1:1003165-1006847 GCF_000622305.1 Nannospalax galili
GGGAGGAAGCAAAGCTACTTGAAAGGCAGAGGCAGGCAGAACTCAGTGAATTCTAGGTCTGCCTGACTATATAGTGAATTCCAGGCCAGGCAGGAATACACAGTGAGACCCCTATGTAAATACTAGGGCTGGAGAGATGGCTCAGCAGTTAGTTGCACTAGCTGCTCTTGCAGAAGACCTGGGTTCAGTTCCTAGCACCCACATGGTGGCTAACAACTGTTTATAACTCCAGTTCCAGGGGATTCAATGTCCTCTTCTGACCTCTGAGGGCATTGCACACATGTGTGCATTTACATACATACACATAAAATAAAAAATAAAATTTAAAAATAAAATATAAATAAGCAAATAAATAAATAATTAAAATAACTCAGGAGATAGGGGCAGGCAGAGCTTATGAGTTCAAGGTCAGCCCAGTCTACAAAATGAGTTCCGGACCAGCCAGGGATACATAGTAAAACCCTGTCTCAAAAAGATGAAAACAGGGTTAGCGAGATGGTTCAGTGGTTAAGAGCACAGGCTGCTGACCTGGGTTCAATTCCCAGCACCCACATGGCAGCTAGCACCCACATCTGTAACTCCAGTTCCAGGGGAATCCAACACCCTCTTCTGACCTCCGTAAACATTGCACAACACAGGTGCACTTACATACATGCAGACAATACACTCATACACATAAAGTAAAAACAATAAAATTTAAAATAAAATAAAACAATAATAGTGCTAACAATATATACAGTCCTTAAAATTTCAAAATTCCAAAAACAATAATATCAATATCAAATGAAATTATTATGTACTTTTTACCTTTATGTGGAAATTTGAGTCCCTTACTTGCCGATATACTATCTGATATGCTAGAAATTTGTCTTAGCCTTGAGTGGGGCATGGTATTACAAAGCCTATAATCCTAGCACTTAGGAGGATTATTGTGAGTGTAAGGCCAGCCTGGTATATGAAGCAAGTTCCAGGCCACTAGAGGCTACAGAATAGCACTCTATCTCAAAAACCAAAACAATAAACAAACAAAAAAACAAACAAATAAATAAATAAATTTTAAAAATTTTTAAAGGGAAAAGAAACTCATCTCATTCTTCAAATTTCCATCTTGCCCATCAATGTGAGGGCACAATTAAAGAGCAAATTTAAACACGGAAAGAAAGGTTACTCCAGAATTACTTCTGTGGCATTTTGGTGAAAAGAACAGGTATGAGCCTAGCAGGCTGCAGCAAGCTTTAGAAAGTGCGCTGAGCACCCTGGGAGGAAGTCTTGTCCACCTTAGTTCTGTGCCTCGGGACTAAGACCCTTCCCAGTTGCCTGCACTCCCTTTTACTTTTCCACTTCTAGCGTTCCTGCTAACTCTCCCAGAGCATTTGCAGTCTGCTGATGGGAGTGATTTCATCCACACGAAGTCAATTTTCATCCCCAGTTACATTCTTCCTTCAGCCACAACTACCCATATATTAGTCTTTCATTATAAAATAATGTCATGCTTTCAGACTCCCTCTCTATTTTGGTGCATCCTTTTAAAGTAAAAGGCATGCCATTAAAATGCATTTGTTCCATTGAGTCAGATTTTCAGACTCATTATGATGTCCTTCTCTGTTGATACAATAGCTCCTTCAGACACACAACAATCTGTCATAAAAGACCCATACTTGGATGGGTGACAAAAGTGTTTTGTAAAAGCTGGCTTCTCAAAGCAGTTGCTGTCTGACATACATTAATATCGTCCTAGTTAAAGAGTATTTATTCTAGAAAGTGCAGACCATTAAAATAGAAAATGACTTCATGAGCTATTTCTGCAAGTTCAGTTACTTCTGAGGAGACAGTGTTTTAGATACACTGTAATGTGCACACAGAGTAATCAGTAGAAGACTGTAACCCTCAGCACTCTACCAGGGTGGGTGGATTTAGATACACTGTAATGTGCACACAGGGTAATCAGCAGAAGACTGTAACCCTCGGCACTCTACCAGGGTGGGTGGATTTAGATACACTGTAATGTGCACACAGAGTAATCAGCAGAAGACTGTAACCCTCGGCACTCCACCAGGAGGATGTTCCCTACTCAGTGTTCTTTCCTGTGGCTTGAAGTCAGTCATTCGCATTTCTATTCCTTATCGTTATCAATAAGCATTCAGGGAGGGAAGGAGAGATGGTTCAGTCAGTAAAATGCTCACTGTACAAGATGTTTGATTCCCAGAACCCATATAAAAACCCAGCTGTGGCAGTATAAGCTTGTAATCCCAGAGCTCCGGAAGTACAGACAGGCAGGTTCTTTTGGCTTGTTAGACAGTTTAGATGAATCAGTGAGCCCCAAGTCCCAGTGAGAAACCCTGTCTCAAAAAAACAAGCAGGGGCTAGAAAGATGGCCCAGAGGTTAAGAGCACACGCTACTCTTGTAGGGGACCAGGTTTATTTCCCAACACTCACATGGTGGTTAACAACAGTCCATAACTCCAGTTCCAGGGGATATTATGCCCTCTTCTGGCCTCTGTGAGCATTGCATGCATGTGGTGCACTTACATACATATAGGCAAAACACTCATACACATAAAATAAAAATATTTCTTAGAAAACAAGTAAACAGCAACTTAGGAACCTTACCCAAGGTTGAACTCTGCCCTATACATGTATGCACAACCTACACACATTCACCACCATACACACAAACAGGTGTGCACATACACACATACACACACAAATAAGCATTTAGGTTTTCAAAATGTGTTTTAGATTTCATGTCAGATTTCAATGAACTCTTGTGTGAGTACCAAGGGAACAGCTCATGTGCAAATGTTACTAAGTTCAAAATACTAAAGTCAAGTCATTTGTTACAGAACTCAACCTTAAACAAAAATATGCTCTCTTCCTCAGAAGTGTTAAACAGAACATCCTAAATAGAAGGGTGACACAGCTTTACAGAGAGAGCTCATGCCTTATTCTCAATCATGCCTGAGAGAGGGAGGCTCCAGTGCCAACATCCTGGAACCCAAAATGCCAAATTCAGCTACAGCAGGTAAACAGAAAGAGGGTGAACACCAAGATGCATCTCAAAGTTTTGCTTCGGTAACATCTCAATTGCTATGACAGTATTGTGTCCCTTTTTTAAATTTTATGTATGTATATCTGTGTGTGTGTGTGTGTGTGTGTGTGTGTGTGTGTGTGTGTTTTGCTGGGGATGGAACCCAGGATCTTGCACAGACTACACAAGCACATTGCCACACACACACACACACACACACAAATTATAAGACTCAAATATTTTGATTTAGAGATACAGAGCAAGAAAGAACCTTAGAGGAAAACAAGTTTCAGAGAGGCTAGGTGACGGCCCTGATATCCCACAGCCAGTTAATGAGAAAGCAGCAGCTCGAATTTCTGGGTCTGTGTGCCAAGTCCAGAGAACTCCACTTCATATAATCCTGCTTGCCATCTCAAAACAAGACACAACAATAGGTACTCAGAAGCACTCTTAGAAAGAAACAATAATGGGTTAGAGGAGGCAATGTGCTGAAACTGCATGAAAACTGTGTTATATAATGGTGTAATTTAAAGAAAGAAAAGAGGGAAGGAAGAAAGGAAGCAAAGGAAGAGGAGGGAGGGATGCAGGGAGGGAGGGAAGGAGAGAGGGAGGGAAGAGAAGGGAGAGAGGGAAAAAGAAGAGGAAAGGAAGGAA
>NW_008331547.1:1006858-1028248 GCF_000622305.1 Nannospalax galili
GAAGGAAGGAAGGAAGGAAGGAAGGAAGGAAGGAAGGAAGGAAGGAAGGAAGGAAGGAAGGAAGGAAGGCTGGGGCCAGGCTCAGTTTGCAAAGTGCTAGCTCTGCAAGAATGAGGCCTTGACTTTGATCCCCACAACCCACATGGTGGAAGGAGAGAACCCCGACTCCCAAAACTTGTCCTCTGACCTGCACACATGTATCCTGCCCATACAACACCCACCAAAAAAACAAATAGTAAGTACCTCCAAATTTTTAATTAAAAGAAATAATTTTTATAGTTAAGAGGAAAGAATTCAAATCAGACAGGGAAGTGCTAACCGCTCCATTTCTGTGATAACTTGTTCCCATTCTATGCAGCATAGCATAATGAGATCCAGGTGAATTAAAGAGTCAAATTTAAAGAAACGGAACAATATAAAGACCGGGTAAATAAGTCTGAAATGGAAAAGGATTTTATAACAGTAAAGAGAGAGTCCATGAACAGACGAATCACTCTGAAAATACAAAAACAGAACAAATCTCTGCATCAGGAATTGCCACACATTGAACTCAAAAGCAAGTAGGAGACATGGTTTGACGTGGCATACACCAACATGTTAGCAAGAGACTGCATGAAAGTGCCAAGAACAACTGACTCTCAGCATTTAGCATGCCAGGAATCTGAAAACACTGAGAAATCTGCTTTTTTTTTTCCATTGTGTAACTCTAAAATATAACATAGTGGCTGAATAAACGTAATTGTTTTAAAATTTTAAAAATAATAACAAGCACACACAGATAGAAAATGTAGAAAGAACATATGTCTGGTCATTGGAATCCTATTGAATAATAAATTTAAAAAGTTCAAATTTCAAGGTAATTAAAACAAATTAGTATTATTTTTCACTGACAAGCTGGCCAGGAGTTATAATAAATGATATTCAGAGTCGACAGGGACAGAGAATAAATGACCACACTCACACCCATAAGGGAGCACGGTTCTGTGCCAACTTTCCAAAGGTCTTAAAATTGCCATAAAAATACATGATAGTTGGTCCAGCAGCTTCACTACATGTATTCGCCCCAAGGAAATAACAGTGTAGAAAAGCTACATCTGTAAGACTACTCACCAGAGCACCATTTACATAGTGAAAAAAAAAAAATTAAACAATGTAATGTTTGACAAGAGGGAATTGACTGAATTTTGCCATAGATGTGCGTCTATATGACACAATACTAAGCAACCACTAAAATTTGCTTATAAAAGAATTCTCAGAGCTCTGGGGAAATGGCCACGATAGGCTGTTAAAGGAGAGAGCTCATCAGTTTATGAATACAATATATTTTAATGTGTGTATATCTCTGCTGTGATTGGATATCCCAAAATATTTGTTACAGCTTTCTCCAGAGTGATAGGATTATCAGTAATATTAACAATCTTTGTTGAGTTTCTCCTAGATACCCCAATTTCCCACAATTTTCATGCCTTTTTTTTTTTTTAATTCATCAGTCTAATGGGCATTAAGAAGATCTTGCAAATGAAACTGTTTTCCTGGCAGTGTTGGGGACTGGGATCTAGGACCTCCTACCTGTCAGCAAGCAGGTGCTCTAGCACTGAGTAAAAGCCCCAGAGGCACAAATGAAACGTAATGCAATCAAGACTTTCAATGCACTAATACATTAAAATGTGATCAGGTAAAAAGACGCCAACTGAAATACACTGAGAATTTGGGGGAGGGAGGGGAAGAGTCGAACCCAAGGTGATCTTTTTTATTTTCTTAAAATTTGTCAAAATTCATGCGTGCATCTGTGTGTCTGTGTGTGTGTCTGTGTATGTCTGTGTATGTGCAGTGTATGTCTGTGCCTATGCTCCAGTGTTTGTACCTGTGTGTGCATGTGTGGAGACCGGAGGTTGACAGCCGGTGTCTTCCTCAATCACGCTCTACCTTATTTCTTGAGACAGGCTGTGTGACCACTGAGCTCCCGGGACCCGCCTGTCTCCACGCCCCCAGTGGTGAGGCTACCACCTGCCCAGTTTTTCACATGGGTGCTGGGGATCCCAGGTCCTCATGCTTGGGCAGCAGCACTTACAAGCCATCTCTTCAGCCCTTGAATCCTTTAAAATGGAAAATGTCAATGATAATTAGAAAGGAAAGTAAACGAGCTCCCATTTGTCTGCTGTGAAGCTTAGAAGCAAACCCCAGACATCTCATCATTCCATTCATAAATATTTCAGCACATATCTCTAAAAGACAAAGAAAGACTCTTCAGTTGTTGTTACTGTTTAGACGGGATCAAAATAACACCATCACACTTAAGAATAATTCATAATAACCCCTTAGTATCATCAAACATCCATCCACTGATCATATTATCAAAGTGTATCATGTCTTGTTTTTAGTTAATCAAAACCCAAATGGGCCATACATTTATGTAAATCTTCTTTACTCTAAAAGGAGTTTGTTTGTGTGATTGTTCGTTTGTTTTTTTGTGGAGACAGAGACAGGGTGTCACTGGGTAACCCTGAAATTCACTATGTAGATCAGACTGGCCTCAAACTTACAGAGATCTCCCTGCCTCTGCTTCCCACGCACTGGGATTAAAGGGATGTGCCACCACACTGGGCTTTAACAACTACAGGTTTTGATAAGTTCTCCATCTCTCTTCATTCCCTTCCTTAAACATTTTTGCTGAAATAATCTGAGTCACTGTGTCCAGTTTCCCAGGGGCTGGATTTTTCCAGATGTAGCTCTGTGATGTGGGTAGTAGCATGTATCTCTGACCTCACTTCTCCGGAGTATGTTAGTCAGGTTTAGAAGTTTAATCTGATTCAGGTTTATTTTCATTTATTTTTCTCTACCAAATTCTGGTCCTGTGTACTTCCATGAACCTTGTCTGCTTATCTCTTTTTTGAAAACTTAACATCTACTGATAATTGTTCGGTAAATCATTAAGGATTGCAAAATGACAGTATCCTATGACTCCCTTTCAAATGTATCCACTGAAACACTTCTACGGAGAAACTTCCTGTACTATTGGGTTGCCCTGAAATACAAGCTATATAGAGCAATATGGATAAATGATTCTTTTATTTCATTTACATTTGCAAACAGCCTGGCTCCCAGCACAGGGCAATTCTTATAAAGTGCAAATCTAAGCCTCACATTCCTAAAGCTTTCCATATAGCTTCTAGAAGGCAAACCATGGCTCTTAAGGTAAAGCTTGTATTCAGAAAGTCCACTAAATTAAGAACTACAGACTCTTGGAGGGGGAAGGGGCTCTGTAGTAGGGTGCGGGCCTAGAATGCCCCAGATCCTCGGTTTGAGTCCCTGGCACTGCAATTATAAATTATAATGACAGCATGAGTCCAGCCTGTCTTCCAGGTTGGTCCTTCTGGAGACCTAAGAAGTCTGGCACGCCGGTGGGGTTCTCTCCCACCACAGGACACTTCTTCAGTCAGAAACCTGCTCTTGCTTTTCTTGTCCCCTAACTGCCATTCCTCCTTCAGATGGCATCCTGCATGCCACTTCCTTTGGAAGGCCTTCTCAGCCCCTCAAACTGGGGTCAGACATATGTGCCTCACACTCCTCTGTTTCAGAGCACGCAGGAGAATCTGTAGCTGACAGACAGGACTGCATCAGGGTCTTCAGCTCCCCACTGTCCCTCACTGAGTAACCGAAAGCTGATGTAGCAATTGCCAAGTCTGTTTGGGTACAATGACTCAGACTCAGCACCTAGCTCTGTGCCAAGCACCTCATGGCTTCCTGGTATGTAATTACACGCAGAAACAAAGACTGAAAGGGTAAATGTATTATTTGGGTTCTAACATTATTTGTTTATTCTCTTTCATTCAAGGGGCGTTTACTGACCAGAACCTCAGATGTGTCCAGCAACAGGGTAGGTGCTGGGGATTTCAAGCTAATGGCAATCTAATCTAGCAGGTGAACAAGTAAACATAGAACTCCGAGATTGTCTATGGTTCCATCACAGAGGAACACAAAGGGACTCTGAGCGTGTGTAGACAGGTACAACTTAGTTACAGCAGAATGCCGTGTTCAGTAAGAGGCAGCAAAGTGGGCCTTTCTGATGGAGCTGGGCCCCACCAGAACACAGGGGGAACAGTATTTTTTCAAGAGACATTTCAACCAGACATCGTGCAGCCTGTCATCACAGTACTCTGAAGGCTGAGACAGCAGGATTGCAAGTTCAAGATCTATCTAGGCTGCAGAGTGAATTCTAGGCCAGCCTGGTCTATACAGCCAGTTCCAGACCAGGGTTAGATAGAGAGGCCCTGTCTTTTTTATTTTTATTTTTATTTTATTTTTTTTTTTTTTGAGACAGGGTCTCCCTGTAGCCCCAGCTGGCCTAGAAACTCACTATGTAAACCAGTCTGGTCTTGAACTCACAGAGATTACCTGTCTCTGCTTCCCAAGTCCCAAGTGCTGGGATTAAAGGTGAGCACCACCACGCCTGGTATGAGACCCTGTCTTAAAAAAAAAAAAAAAGTATGGCATGGTAGTACACCCCTTTAGGAGGAAGAAGAAGGTGAATCGCTATGAGACTGAGCCAGCCTGGTCTACAGAATGAGCTCCAGATCAGCTGGAGCCACACAGAAACCCTATCTCAACAAAACAAAACAAAACAAAACACAACAAAAAAAGACACACGGTTTGACTCAAGTGTCTCTTATTGTTACAATTTAAATGATTGAAGTTGGTGTCCCAAATGTGGCTCAATGAAGCTTCCAATGGTAGAGTTCTCAGACCATATATTTATAACTCACACTATGAGACAAACAGGAAGGAAAAACACAAACACACAAAAACTCTAAGACACACACTGAGACAGGTTCTTCATTCATAGATTCAACCGAGGGTCAAAAATGTTTCAGAAAAAGAATTGTAGCCATGAAACATGCACAGACCCTTCTTTCCACATTCCTTGGAACAAAATAACGCTACAACTATTTAAGCAAGAGTTTTAATGATGCACGGGCAGTGAGTATTACTGCTTCCAAAGCGGTAGTTTTATGCTTATTGGGTATTTTAAGTACCCAACAGGTGATTACCAAGGAGAGGATTTGCTAGGCTATATGCAAACATTACACCACTTCATATAGGGACCCTGCAAATCCATGGATTTGGGGTTCCAAGAGGAGTGCTTTCACAAAGATACAGGAAGCACTTACCTCATGCAAGTTCATTGAGAGATTAAGAATAAACACATCTAAGTCATTATCAGGCACGTGGAACAAAATTGGAACATCAGTATCAGCATCAGGGATAACAAGTCGCTGGCACAGACATCCTTCTTGCACAAATACAACTACAACCAGGAATAAGCCCAGCAAAGCCAGTTCTTCTGTTTTCCTAGGATACTTAAGATTGGTATTAGTCACTTTCTTGTTGCTGTGACTAAATACCTGAGAGTGAGAAGCTAGGGGAGGGGGCGACTCTGTGGTAAAGGCTTGCTATGCAAGCATGTCTGGAGTTCAGATCCTCAGCACCACCTGAGTGCCAGGCAGGCTGGTCCACCTGTAACTCCAGCACTAGAAAGGACACAGGGATCCCCGGATAAGCTTCTAGCTACAACAGCCAAATTTGTGAGCTTTGGGTTGACATGAGAGATCCTACTTCAATACAAAGTAGAGAGTAACCAAGAAAGTCACTAACATCCACCCCCGGCCTCCATGTGTATACACAATCACATACATGTGCACCTTCACAAACATGTGCACCCATCCATGCTAATGAGAGAGAGAGAGAGAGAGAGAGAGAGAGAGAGAGAGAAAGCAACTTAAGGGAGGAAGGATTTCTTCCAGCTCATAGCTTGTGAGGGATACAGAGCCTCATGATGGGAAAGCAGGTGGCAGGTGGCTCCACGGTCACAGGAGGGAGTATGAGGCTGCTTGCTCACATCTCTGCAGATCAGGAAGCAGGAAGCAGCAGTAGGAAGCACAGCCAGATGACAGCCCATAGAGCCCATGCCCCAGGGGCCCAGTTCCTCAGTCTAAGTACCACCTTCTAAAAGCCCACAACATGCAAAAACAGCAGCGCCAGCTAGGACCAAGAGGTCTAACACATGAGCCTGTGGGGGACATTTCACAACTGAACCGTAACAGGCTGTAAGTGTGTGCGTACCTCATCATCTTCCCATGTCTACTTTTCATCTCACTACCTGGCAAAGACCAAGAACTCAGCAATGATGAATGAGTGGGTGATTTGGGGATGAAAACCTTTAACTGCAGAAGCAATGGCAACAAATGGTTTGACCATAGATGAATCCCCCAACTTTGGATGCCTGAACAGACAAGGGTTCTATTTCTAAACACAAACCAAGACTTCCCAATTCAAACCACTCTTCACCCAGCATGAAGTTGCAGAAAAATCAATTCGTTCTTCATTTGCTTAAGACTTAGAAGAGTTTGCAGAGTGCAATGCACATAGAAAGCCACAGCTGGCTAAGTTTTAGAGTATAAGAGACTACAGAGTGTGTGTCCCTGGATAGCACTCCTATATTAAACCTCACCCACCCATGGCTCAGGGATGGACCATTTTGGAAGATGGGGCAGAAAGATTGTAAGAACCATGGCTGGTGCAAGAACATAAGGAGCCAGAGACTTGCAGGCCACTGGGAACTTGTTCATATGAACTTACAGTGATGCTGACAGCATGCACAAGAGCCATGCGGACTCAATCAGGCAGAAACCCAGCATGGAGCAGGGGAAACGGGCAGCAGGCCCCAACCCCAGCCAAGAAACTGCTGACAACCAATTACTGTGAGGTGAGGGAGAGCAGATCTTCTAGGGAGCGACTGTAGATAGGCTGACTAGACTCCAGTGGATGAACTTGCACCCAGGGACATCTGGATAGAACGCTGAATATACATGACAGAATACCTGAAATCTGGGGCGGGACTAAAGGGAACATGGAGGAGGGACGTAGTCTAAGTTTGATTAAGATGTTTTATATGAAATACACAAAAACTCAAAAAGATATTAAAATGAAAAAAAGAAGAGTTTCGAAGATATTAGGAAGGGCCATGATCGCTTAAACAGGCTCACAGCATTGTTTTATCTGGGTGTTAAAAGAAAATGTGCCTAACATGGCGGCCCACGCTTGTAATCCCAGCACTGGGGTGTGTGGGGACAGGGAGAGAAGGGTTGTTTAAAGCTCAAGGCGAGCCTGGGCTACAAAGTGAGACACTGTCTCGATACAAGAACCAACGAAAAAAGATACTGAAATTCATTTGTCTACATGGAAACCCAGTGAGATTCCAGTACTAATCCAAAAGACTAGCTGAAACTGGAAACTGGTGATCAGATATGAGCAGAACTGGCCAGACATGGCGCCGCCGTGGAGGACTGGGGGAGTGTGAATTGGTGCAGGCACCTTCGGAAAACTATTTGGCAGTGCCTACTGACATTTGATGTGTGTACCTTGTCCCAGCTCCTCCATCCCATAATAGAAATGTATACATGTGTTCAATAAGAGACATTTTACAAGGATATTCACGATCATTCCATATCGGATAGTGCATTGAATCATCACACCACACACCCTGAGTGTGCAGTCTTTGCGAAATAAATATCTTTTTTATTCAAAAGAAGAATGTTCTGAGCAGTAGTAGTCCTGACAATCAGGGAAACAGCCCAAAGGTCCTCCAGGAATAGCGCAGGGGCACGCAGTGTGGCGTGTTCAAGAAAGTGCATGTCACCGCAACGGCCATACTTCACAGCGTGGTAGAGTCCCATACACAGAGTGCCGAGTACAACTCGGGTGGGCTGGAGGATGGTGGCCATTCCGTGGACATGATTAGATGATAGACTCTCATGCCCCCAGGAGGAATCACAGCTGAGGGGCAGAGGGGAGGGGCAACACTTCACCTGAAGAGCTCACTTTGTGACAAGTCACTGGAAACGCATTCGCCATCAATGAGCACTTCTTCACCTACAACAACTCATAAAGAGCTTATGGGATGCTCACATCTTCTTCTTGCCAAATTGTGAGCTCAGCAAGTATGGCAACAAAAAAATAAAACAAAGGCCTGGTGTGGTGGTGCGCACCTTTGACCTTAGCACTCAGGAAGCAGAGGCAAACGGATCTCTTCAGTTCCAGGCCAGCCTGATCTATGTGTGTTCCAGGGCTGCATGGTGACATTCTATCTCAAAATATTAACTAATTGATTAATTAAATAGGGCTTGGGAGACAGCTCCCTCGCCACATAAACCTAGCAACATGAGTTCAGATCCCCAGCATCCATGTAAAGGCCTAACACAGAAACACACACATCTGTAATCCCTGCACACTCACAGGAAGATAGGAAAATCATGGCCCAGCTAGTCTGGCCCACATAGTGGTGAGGCTCCCATCTGAAACACAGTGGCTGGTGAGGACTGACACCTAAGGTGGTCCTCTGACCTCCTTACACATGTCCTTACACAGAAGACTGAACCCATACACATCACGCAACACACACATCATACACAAACACTGAATAGATTAACAGTTAATTAAAATAAGAGTCAGGTATGGTGACGCACACTTGTAATCCCAGCGCTCAGTGAGCGGGACAGGAGGATGGCAGCAAAGAGGCAAGTTTACTGCACACAGAGCATTCTAGGCCAGCCAGGAACTGTATGAAAACTGATTGATGATTGATTGATTGATTGATTGATTGATTGATTGATATAAAGAGTAAATAAAATCGTTCCAGTGTCCTCAGAACTATCTGGAAGGATGGATATGACAGTTTTTCAGCATTTGATAATGATGCTCTCCAACTTCAGATGTGTTCTGTTCAACGTCAGAGTTAAAGACCACCCAAGGACAGGAAGTGAGGCCCCACAGACGGGACTCACTGGGAAGAGCTGTCATAGAACTCTAAAAGTTTTTGAGAAAACCAAGCAACTTCCACATGGTTAGCATTGAACCGTCTGTGAGAAACGTCAAGACACTGAGAGTTCTGCTTTTTGGAAGCTTAAAGAGAAAGTTGGAGGAAATGGGAATGGAGATGTGAGTTAGCATCTAGGACTAGATGCCACCATGAGCTGAACTAGTCCCACCAAATCCAGATACAGGACAGAGAATGTGACTGTATGATAGAGTGCTTACCAAGCACCCACAAGGCCCGGAGTTCAATCCTAGCACCATGAAATAAAAACAAAGAATTCATATGCTTTTGTTTAACTCCTAGTACCTTAAAATAAGACTCAGTTTGGAAAGTCTTGAAAGAGATAATTAAGACAGGATCACGAGGGTAGGTGGGCCATAATCCAAAAGAGCAGGCAAATCTGTGAAAAGTGGGGATTTCAGACAATGCATCATACAAAGGAAAGCTATCTGCGAGATACAGAGAGAACCTTCGCTCCCAGACCTGAGAAGAAATCCTGGCCTTCCCAGAAGCACGGGAAACTAAATCTCTGTGGTTAGAGACACCTGCTCTGTGACTCTCTGCTATGTCAGCTCACCGTTCCCTGTGGAAGGCGTCCTTCCTGCTTCCTTTGAGCATGGTCTCAGAGCCTAAGCTCCCTCTGTCACTACCAGACTTAGGTTTGATGAGGATAGGGATGTAGCTCAGTGGTAGAGAGCTTGCCTCGCATGTACAAGGTCCTGGGTTCAATCCCCAGTACTGGAGCAGGAGGAGGAGGGCACCACATCATGTTGTAAATCCTAACTCTATATTACTTTGGAGGGCTTAGTAGTTTAGCTCAGCGGGAGAGAGCCTGCCTAGAATGCTGAAATCATGGCTTCCGTTCCCAGCACCACAAAACAAACAAGACCTCACTGAATTTCCAGACTCAGCCTGTCCCATTTAGGAAGGGATCCCCAGGCAGACGCTCAAGGCATTTTTGCTTTTTTTGTTTTTATGTGGTGTTTCAGGGGTTCTATGAGGGGAAGTGGTTTATTTGAATACCTCATTTATGATCCACTCTTGAAGTCCACTTTTGATCTGTCCATTTGCTACATCTACACGGCCCAGGAATCAAAGAAAGTCCTGTTGCTTCTAGAACAAGTGCCTGTCATGAAAACATAAAGGATACCTCTTTCCAGAAGATAAATGAACATGGGATTTGCCTTCCACCGAAATAGAAAAAATGAAAAGGGAGAAGGAGCATCACAGAGACAGACAGGGGATAGCAACAGAACATCAGGTGATTCAAGAAGGACTAGTAAGTCCTCAGACAACCCTGTGTGAGCTCCTCAGACCGCCCTGTGTGAGCTCCTCAGACCACCCTGTGTGAGCTCCTCAGACCACCCTGTGTGAGCTCCTCAGACCGCCCTGTGTGAGCATCACCCTCTGCATAGCAGGGCCAGAATCTTGCTCCACTACAGCTCCTTGACCCTACTTCAGCTACAGGAAATGCAGGGGATGTTCCCTAAAATAGACCTCCACCTATGTATTGAATGGAGTTAATTCACCTGCACTGTAGTAGGCCTTCCAGAAATAATTTATAATAATTTGTCAGGATTAACCTTTTGGTAAAACATAAATTTGTCTAAATTAAAGCACTTTAAAGAGGTACAAAGGTCCTTTTTTATTACACAAATGCTGCATCAGCAAGTTGATAGAAGCGAAAATACGGATGCCAAGAATAACCACTGCCCTCCTGGACTTCATCTTCGGTGGGTGCCATAAAACAGAAGCTGTGGCTTCAGCAGAGAAGTGGTACCCAGGCAAGCGCACCTTCCTTGGTTAGTCCTAGAAATGTCAAGTCCTGTAATGAACGAGGGAGCCTCGGAGGGACCCTCCCAGGTCTGCACACTCAGTTCCACAGTGTGACAAATGAGACCTGTAGCAGCCTTTTCAGATGCTTGCAGGCATATGCTTTAATATGCAGTAGCCGCCATCTGCAGAACTGGAGGACACCAGGCAATCCTAGACGCCGTCCCCGGTAGGCCACAGAGGAATCCAAATCACCTATGGGAGAAAGGCTTTCATTGCACACTCAATTACCTTCCAGGGCTGGCCAACAGCCTGAACACTTATTGTTCTTTCTTGAGAGAGAGGAGAGGGAATAAAACCGGCATTCTATTCTGGATGCTTGCATAGTCTTAATTTTCCAAGGTCTTTTTCGAATTAAATTATGGATAACCAAATATTCATCAAAATTAACCCAGTGCACCTGCTATCAAATTTCTACTTCAGAAACACACATGGAGTACCCAAGATGGCAACCATATTATAGGACCAAGGAGCTAGGATGGGATGGGCTATCGAGGCAGCTCAGCTGCTGGAGTCCTACATAACATGCACAAAGCCCCAGCTCCCTCCCCAGTACTGAATACACAGGGCTTGGTAGGGCAAGTCTATCCCCCCAGCACTAAGAGGAAGAGGAGGAGTCTAAGGTCATCCTCTGCTAAACAGCACGTTTGAGGCCTGGGATACATGAGGCCTTGCCTCAAAACATCCTCAGTGGGATGACTCAGGGGTTAAAGGCATTTGCCTGAGTTCAACACCCAGGACCCACATGGTAGAAGGAGAGAACGAGCTCCCACAAGTTCTCCTCTGATCTTCACATATACTCCCCCAAACACACAATTAATTTTTAAATATTTGTAATAAAATATAAAGGCTGGGTGTGGTGCCACATGTCTTCAATCCCAGCATAGGAAGGCAGAGGCAGGTAGGTCTCTGAGTTCAAAGCCAGCCTGGTCTACATAGTGAGCTCCAGGTCAATCAGGGTTGCAGAGTAAGATCATATCTCAAATTAAACACATTAATTCAATTAAATAATGAAAGCCAGATTTTCCTCACAGCAATACTTTTGAGTCTTATGGCAGCTCTTCCAAGTGTCCAGGAAAACCTGAAAATCCATGAAAATCCATACAGTCCACGTGATTTTACTGCTTGCACCGGTAACTACAAACACCTTAGCATGAGCAGGCATATTTCCAGAATATGCAAAATTTGTAAGACAACTGCTAACAATACAGGCATCTGGTCAATTTATCACACACACACACACACACACACACACACACACACACACACACACACAAAATAACTGAATCAAGCATTTCAGGGAAATTTCAGTTTGACTAATCTGGAACATTCCATAATACTCATCCACTTTCCCTCGGATGGTCGCAGAAATCAGAAAGGCAAATACATGGATTCTGCTTGGCATGGCCATCTTGAATCATAAGGGCCATGACTGCCCCCGAGTTCCTTCTGAACACTTTCCCAGTATGAAGGGGGATGTTCAAGAAGCGTTTATCTCCAGCCCTGTAACTTACCCCGCAGGCAGGCCACCACCTTTGGCAGGGAGAGCTACCCTTGCCTCTGTCACAAGCCACAAACTTTGGGAATGAACTATGTCAGAGTGCCAAGCAATGTTGACATCAACTGAACCTGTTTTTATAGCTGAAGGCCTTGACAATATGTGAAAAGCTCTTGCTTCATTTCCAAGAAAGACACTTGAAAATCTTTGCTAAATCTGTCTGTCCATCCTGGTGCCCCAGTTTCCTAACTGAGCTTTTAAGGACAAGTAAATAAAGCTTTATAGCTCAATAAGGCGTATAGCCAGAGCCCAATACTCATGGTTATTACTGAGAATGAACTACAGTGATTTATTGAATAAACCAAGTATCTCTAAGCTTTAAAACATGAGCATCTGTTATCATCATCATCATGGAGTGTAAACCATGAACCTTAAATCTACAATCAGAAATTAGAAAACAAAAATAAAACTCTTGAGAAAAGAAACAGGACAGGATTCCTGAGTGGTCATGAAGAAATGAACTGAAGGCTAGGTTTCTGGCTAATCCAGCATGTGAACAATTATTTTATATGGCATTTCCTGGTTCACAAGTAGTAACCAAACTGACCTCTTGGCTGCCCGGATGAGATGCCTCACCAATTACAACATGGTTAGTGAAACTGAAGTCCGAGGTGGAAAGTTACTGTATTCCCTGTCACAGCCATGCCTTAGCTGAAAGAAAGGTCACCGCACTATCACAAGTTGGAGAGGCACCTTACATCTTCTAGGGATTTTTTTTTTAATATTTTATTTGTTATTTTTATTTTATGTGTGTGAGTGCATTGCCTGCATGTGTGTAAGCACACCCCTGTCGTGCAATGCCCTCGGAGATCAGAAGAAGGTGTTGGACTCCCCCGGGACTGGAGTTACAGATGGTTGGTAACCACCATGTGGGTGCTGGGAATCAAACCCAGGTCCTCTGCAAGAGCAGTCAGTGCTCTTAACCATTGAGCCATCTCTCCATTAATTTAAAAAAAAAAATTAGAAAAGAATAAATCTTTCTATATTTACACCATGCACTGTTTTCTGACTTTATTCCCCCTCAAAAGAACAAGCTCATCATTCTTAAGTCGGACTGGGTAACTAAAGCTTTGCAACTACCTCCTAATTCACAGACACCTATGAGACTCTTCTGCACTGCACCACACAGGCATAAAACTTGTTCTAGTTCTTCAGATAGCTTCGTTTACCTGAGGATAAAGTACAGTACAAATCCCCACTTAAAGAGCAGGGAGTGTGGGTTGGAGAGATGGGTCAGTGTTAAGAGCACCGGCTGCTCTAGCAGACAACCTGGGTTTGGTTCCCAGCACCCACATGACAGCTAACAACCTTTGGTAACTAGAGTTCTAAAAGATCCAACACCCTCACCTGACCTCTGTGGGCACTGCAGGACACAGGTGGGTGCACTTACATACATGCAGGCAATATACTCATACACATAAAATAAAAATAATAAAATATTTTTTAAAAAAGAGTTGGGGGTATAAGTGGGCTCTGGTTTAATCCCCAGGACCCCAAAATCAAAGACAAATGACACTCAGAATATATTCTCTGGAGGAAAGACTTCTAAATACTCTATTAAGGTTACAGCAAAGAAAAAATAAAAAAAGAAGTCAAATTGTTTACGTAGCAATAAAGGCCCATTAGGACAAAACTCCTTCAGATCAAGAACAGAATCTCTGGCCTGCAGACCTAACAAGTCAGGGCCAACCACCAGGCCAAGGCACCACCCCAGGAAAGCAGGTTCTACTTAAGCCATGCTGAAGAGGTAGGTGCACTAAACAGTCCTTTCATGAGATACTATAATATACCTTCCTTCCCAGAATGCCCTCTCCTAGCCCAGCACCTCATTTAGCCACAGACGTGCAACCCATAAGTTTGCCCACGTCTCTAAAGTATTCATAACTTTGTCTTCTTTCTATCGCTTCCATGCGTGCTCTCCCTAACACCTGGGGCTTCCCCAACACTGGGCTTCCTTATTCTTTCTCTACAGCCCCCTCCCAGCCAGTGGCTGCTTGTCCACCTTGTGTCTGACCTTCATGCCGGCTAGAAAGGCAAGGCTCTTTCCTTCTCCCCTCCAGTCCCCTCCTCCAGGCAGCTACTGAGATTGACAGCTTGCCTGCCCTAAGGGCTTTTCTTTTAAACGCTAATAAAATTGTCCTTGAACTTCCATTTGAGTCCATTCTCAAATTCTTTCATTAATGGGACTAAGAACCCTAAGGGGACCCTGATTTTTCCCTGTATCAAAATGCCCCCAGTCTCTAAAATAAAAGGGATCCTGGGACAGATGCCCCTCTAAGAAAATGCATGAAGCTTGTCAGCTTCTATCAATTAAAAACAAAGATTCAAAACACAGAGAAACTACTTGCCTTCCACGTGGTCTTGACTCATCACTGCTAAGTACCAAAGTACTTTACAGCAACACTTTAAAAGAAAGGCTGGCCTCATATGGTGTTCACAACCACAATTTGAGCACTCAAGAGACAGAGGCTGAAAGTTCAAGGTCAGCCTGGGCTACACAGTGACACTGACTCAAAAACAGAGAAAGCAGGAGTCAGGCTAAAAATGTCTCTATTTTCTCCATTTAAATGACTGTTTTAACGAAACAGCTACATTGTGCAACTAAAAAATAAGAGGACTACTTTTGGGTATTTATGGGTATTTTTAAATTATATGGATATGAAAAGCAAAAGGAAACAGTATATTTGTTTTATTGGAAAATAAAATGTTTAAAGCTATATTACTTTTACTGAGATCTCCAAAATCTATTTTCAACCACAGATTTCAAACTTTGGGGAAATGCAGCTATGTATGAATTAAGATTTGACATTAAGCAGGCAAAGATTGTTTAATGCTAGCACTTGGGAGGCAGATCTCCTCTATGAGTTCAAAGCTAGCCTGGCCTACAGAGAGTTCCAGGCCAGCCAGAGCTACATAGTGAAACCCTATCTCAAAAAGAAAAAAATAAATAAATAAATTAACACTGGAATAGCCTTAATGAACACCAGGCTTGGCAATCATAAGCGTCTCCCCAAACCCTTCAGGGGTTTTCAAGTATTATTGAAATTACTAATCCTTCTCCTGATGAGTGTTTTTCCTACAAATTATTAAAGGAAGACGACATGACTGCTCAATTACTAGGGAAAGCTACAGCAAACAGACCGTAGCCTCCAGTAACTCATCTCTGCCCCAGCCCTTCATCATGAAGATTATGTTACTTTGAGTGAGCATCAAGTGAATAAAGGTGTTTAAATTATGTAAAAAGCCTTAGAAAGTATCAGATAAATCCTACACTTCAAACACATTTACATCGTCCAAAAATGAGAAAAGTTTTTAACTATACCTAAAAAGCTCTGATAGGCAACAGAAATTTTTGGCTAAATGTCTCCAGTGATTTATTATGAGTTTCATCCTTACTCATAGTAAGATAAACGATGGCTAAGAATATTTTCCTATCATCAGTTTTATAATCCCGAAATGTATCAAATAGAAAATAGCAGAGACCCAGATGACTAAAAACTAGCTCTATCTGTGATCATCACTTTTATTTTTTTGCTCATTTGTTTGTGTGTTTGTTTTCCAGATAGGGTCTCTGTACCCAAGCTGGCCTCGAACTCAAAATGTAGCCAAGAATGACCTTGATCTTCTAATCCTCCTGCTTCTGTCTCTCAAGGGTGGACCGCCACTGGACCGCCACATACGGCTTATGGTATGCTGAAGGTGGAACGGATGGTCTCGTGCACGCTGGATACGCATTCTGCAGACTGAGCTACATCTCCAGCCTCTTGTGTGGTTTTTCGTTTGCTTATGCTTTGAGACATAAAGCATAAGCTTTATGGTCTGGAACTTGTGAATAAAGTTGGTATGTAGCAGAGGATGACCTTGAACTGATCCTCCTGCTTTCAACTCCCGAGTGTTGGGAGCACAGGCATGCATTATTAGGCCTAGTTTATGGAGTACTGGGGATGGGACCCAGGGCCTTGTGCATGTTAGGCAAGCACTGCCATCTGAACTACATCTCCAACCTACATACATACATCGGCTTTATACCCTACATAGTTTGGTTCACCACTGAGGGATGTTTAATGAGTCTCCAAATTCAGTTCAATACCTCGAAAAAGATTTCTATCTCCTTAGAATCCTATGTAGGAGCGGCCTGGGAAAGCTGGTGGTGAATTGGCTTAAACAAAATGACGTCATTTCTATCAAAAATGGCAGCAAATTCTTGCCTCAAGGAGAGCTACCTTTCAGGAAATATGGAATGTTTTCAGAAAATATGGAAATCAGCCATTTCCTTGCCAGACACCTATGTGCAAAAGAAAAATCTCCCCTAAGAAGTCAGCTAGCAATAAGCAAGCACTCAGTGCTAGAGTGAAGGCCATTGCAAATGCTATCCCTACACTTTGCAGCAATTATGATCTCCACTTTACAGACTAGGAAGAGGAAGCATGCGAAGAAAAATGCCCTGCTTCACAGTACCGCAGAAGAAAATCTCAGTCTCCACACAACCGAAGCTTTGATGTGCCCCCAAAACCTTCGTGATATTTCACTCAATCTCTATAAATGATAAATATATTTCTAATGTCATACTTTTCGGTTGCACACTGATAGGACAATTTGTGTGTTACACTAATAGCTTTGAAACCTTGAGCATTACATCTTGTTAGCAAAAAGTAATTACTTAAGGGGGCTGGAGAGATGGCTCAGCAGTTAAGAACACTGACTGCTCTTTCAGGGGACCTGGGTACTGTTCCCAGCACCCACATGGCAGCTAACAACTGTCTTGTAGCTCTAGTCCCAGGGGATCCTGCGGCCTCTTCTGTCCTCCGCGGGCATTGCACAACACAGGTGCACTTACCTACATGCAGCCAATACATGCATACACATAAAAAAAATTTAAGTAGTTACTTAAACTAGGCTTCTCCAGATGTAAGGAATGAACGTGGCCCCATGTCTAGTCCAGTTCAGTAGCTAGCCATATGCAGGTTCCGAACATCTGCAATGAGGCTGGGCCAGATGGGGGTGTGAAACAGTTTAAAATAGTGTACACACAGGAATATTCCTTTATCCTGGGATGTTGAAAATGCATTACCAGCATGTTCAATTAAATAAAATGTACTACCAAAACCAATCCCAACCTGTTTCTTTTTCCTAACGTGGCTGTTGGAAGTCTGACATCGTATACACAGCTCACCCTCCTGGCTGACCTTCTGTTTCTCTTCCGCAGTATTAGATGTACTGCTACAAGATGCTCTTCTATGTAAGAAAAGGTAAGTTATTCAGGGCTGCAGTGCAGCTCAGCAGTGAGACAATGGCCTAACACAGGCAAAGCTCTAGGTTCAATCCTCAGCACTGCCAAAATATTTTCAGTTATTTACGTTAGGTGTGGTGGTGGTATATGCTTAGAATTCCAAGACTCAGGAGGCTGAGGCAGAAGGATTGTCACAAGTTGGAGAGCAATCTGGGCTATTTAATGAATTCCAGTCCAACTTGAGAAACATGACTGTCTCAAAAAGAAAAAAAAGGGAGGGGGGGTATGATCAATTACTAAGTGGACGAGAAAACCCAAGACACTGCAGGTGCTGGTAAAGCCCAGGCTGACATGAAAACTTGTGGGTTTCCATTCATTATTCAATCACAAATCCATTCTGTAAACAATTGTCTACCAAGCAACTCCTATGTCCCAGGCAAAACAATACAATGTCAGCTAGAGGAAGGTCCCTCTAGGGAATTACAGAAGATCTTTTATACAGTGTCCCCACCATACCACTTAACTCATCAGTAATTAATAAGGATGTGGCTGTTAATAATAAAAACTGTGTGGCAGCGACAGATATTTGAAATAGAGAGCAAAAACCGGGTTGATGCTAAGCAAGAATCCAAGGATTTCATTGGTTGGATATGAGAACTGGGTTATCTTAAAACTACATTGCCTAGCTGGGCGTGGTGGTGCAAGCCATTAATCCCAGCACTCGGGAGGCAGAGGCAGGCAGATCTCTATAAGATGGAGGCCAGCATGGTCTACATAGCAAGTTCCAGGCCAGCTAGGACTACAGGGAGACCCTGACTCAAAAACCAAACAACCAAAAAAAAAAACAACTCCACAGTAAATCTATAAAATATTCCCTTCCCAAGGGAAGTATGCCGATATGCATCTGTCAGTCCAGCACTTGGGAGGTGGGAGCAAGAGAATCAGAAAGTTCAAGGTCATCCTTGGCTACATAGTGATTTCAAGACCACCCTGGGATACATGAGACCCTGTCTGAAAAAAAAAAAAAGTAAAAAGAAGGGAAGAAAGAAAGAAGGGAGGTGAGGAAGAGAGGACAGGACAGGGAAATTCAGCGCCATTGGTAGAATGTCCGCCACCAGCCTAGACCACTAAGCCGAAATGGCAGCCCCTGTCTGTGGCTTCTTCATACAGAAAAACAAACTATTTCCCAAGGAACATGATCCCACAGTTCCCATTCAGCTGGAGTCCCAGTAAATATAGTGAGGGTTCCGCCTGAGTAAGAGCCAAGCTCACAGCTGCAGAATTACATTTCATGGAAGGTTTGAGCAGAAGGTATTCCGCATTTGATCCAGAAATCCCTCAGCACCGCCATTCAGAGACTGTCAGCACAGGACAGAAAGGCTGCCTCGAAGTCCTATCTAATTAAGACATCAAACCACTGCCCCAACCAACTTGTTCTTCTTGTTCCGCAAGATGAGGCTGTCTTGGTGCTTTTATTAATATTCCTGCACAGCGACAGAACTGCTACATTAAAAACGTGCTGTAAATCCAAGCTTCAAGATGCAATAAACTGGGAAGGAGGCAAGCTTTAGGGGCATCAATTCTTCTTTTGCAAATAAATGCCACAACCTTGCTAGTCTCACTTCTCTTCCAATAAAATATTAAATACAAATCTTCAGGCTCTAAATTTCTGAACCAATGAAGACGGCTGTTTAAGCACCTGGATACAGGAACACCTGTTGTGTGCAGAAGCCTGCTTACGGTGAAGTCTCCAAGGACAGAGGGAGACAGGGCCCTACCCCTCAGAAAGTGTGCAGCCTAGTGGGCCTGGGGAGGTAACCCAGGTGGTAAAGGGCTCATTGTGCAAGAATGGGGAGGTGTGTTCTAATCCTCCAACACCCACATAAAAAGCCAGATGTGGCGGTATGCACTTGTAATCCCACCACTGGGAGGCGAACACAGGAGGATCCCTTGGGCTTACTGACCAGTCAGCCTGGCTGAATGGGTTAGCTCCAGGCCAGAGAGACTCTGTCTCAAAAAACAAGGTGGAGGGCTCTTGAGGAACAACACCTGAACTTGACCTTTAGTCTTCACATGCATGCTTCATATGTGCATGCACATGCAAACAAACATACATATACACACACATATACACATTCAAAGAAAGTGTATAGCCCAGACTGTTTTCTTATGACTCATGAAACAAATTACCATATTTGTGGCTTAGAGCTAGAGAGATGGGTCAATGGTTAAGAGCACTGGCTGCTCGTGCAGAGGACCTGGGTTTGGTTCCCAGCACTCAGATGGTAGCTAACAACCTTTGGTAACTAGAGTTCTAAAAGATCCAACACCCTCTCTAGCCTCCCTGGGCATTGCACAACATGGGTGCATTTACATACATGCAAGAAAAACATTCATACATAAAAAATAAAAATAAATTTTAAAATGTAAAAAAATTGTGGCTTAAAGCAACAGAAATTTATTCCCTAATGTTATCAACGGGTCCCTTCCAGTTGGTGGAAGCTGATGGCATTCCTTGGCTTGTGGCCACATCAGTCCAGTCTCTGCCTGTGTCCTTCACACCTGCTCCGTGAAGACAACAATCCTGGCCCTCTTGTCTAAGGGCACTTGGGACTGGATTTAAAGCCTACTCAGATAATACAGGATAGTCTATGTCAAAATCGTCAACTTAATCTCATCTGCAAAGACCATTTATATGGAGTTTATATTTTTGTTTTGGAGTTTTATTTAATATTTTACCTATTATTTTTATTTTATGTGTATGAGTGTATTGCCTACATTTGGGTAAGTGCACCCATGTCATGCAAAACCCTCGTAATTCAGAAGAGGATGCCAGATCCCTGGAACTGGAGCTACAGACAGCTGTTAGACAGCATGTGGATGTTGGGAATTGAACCTGGGTCCTCTGCAAGAGCAGCCAGTGCTTTTAACCACTGAGCCATCTTTCCAGCCTCCGTGTTTTTGTTTTTTGATGGTACTGCAGACCACTGAGATACATGTCCAGTCCTTTTTTGAAATTTTATTTCTTTTTTAAATTTTTTAAAGCTATTTGTTTTTATTTCATCTGTATGAGTGTTTTGCCTGGATGTAAATACATCACATAGGTACAATACCCACAGAGGCCATAAAAGGGCATCAGATCTTCTAGAACTGGAGTTATGGACAGTTGTTAGCCACCATATGGGTGCTGAGAACTGAACCTGGCTCCTCTGCAAAAGCAGTCAGTGCTCTTAATCATTGAGCCATCTCTTAAATCCCACAACCTGGCCTTTACCAGTATTTTTCTTCGACACAATCATCACATTGGGGTATACAGAAGTCCCTTATACATATTCCTCAGGTTGTAACATAGAATATTGAATATATGGAATATACACTCAAGAGCCAAGGTTTAATGAAATCTAACAATTTTTATTGTTTGCAGTAGTAGTTTATGTGAAACTGGCTTTTAAAAAAATTCTGAGTGGCAGTAAAAATGAAAGCAGTTTTAAGCGAGGCATGGTGGTGCTTTTCTCTAATCTCAACCTTCAGGGAGGCAGAAGCTTGTGGATCTGTTCAAGTTCAAGACCAGCTTGATCTTCAGGCCACCCAGGGCTACATAGTGAGACCCTGCCTCAAAACAGCAATAACAACAAAAAAAATAGTTTTGACTTCACAGAACCTTGCAAAGGATCTTGGGATCCCCAGAAGTCTGCATACCACATTCTGAAAACATTAAGTATTTAGAATGGTGTGTGAAATATGCTAAAGTATGGCATCTGTTATATCATTTTTTAATATTTTCTTTATTATTTTTATTTTATGTGTACGACTATTGCCTGCATGTATGTGAGTGCACCCGTGTTGTGCAATGCCACAGAGGTCAGAAGAAGGCTTCAGATTCCCCTGGGCGGTTCG
>NW_008331547.1:1028387-1058271 GCF_000622305.1 Nannospalax galili
GAAGGCGGGGGGGGGAAGGAGGGAGAACGGAAGGGAAGGGAGACTTCTAAATACTCTATTAAGGTTACAGCAAAGAAAAAATAAAAAAAGAAGTCAAATTGTTTACGTAGCAATAAAGGCCCATTAGGACAAAACTCCTTCAGATCAAGAACAGAATCTCTGGCCTGCAGACCTAACAAGTCAGGGCCAACCACCAGGCCAAGGCACCACCCCAGGAAAGCAGGTTCAACTTAAGCCATGCTGAAGAGGTAGGTGCACTAAACAGTCCTTTCATGAGATACTATAATATACCTTCCTTCCCAGAATGCCCTCTCCTAGCCCAGCACCTCATTTAGCCACAGATGTGCAGCCCATAAGTTTGCCCACGTCTCTAAAGTATTCATAACTTTGTCTTCTTTCCATCGCTTCCATGCGTGCTCTCCCTAACACCTGGGGCTTCCCCAACACTGGGCTTCCTTATTCTTTCTCTACAGCCCCCTCCCAGCCAGTGGCTGCTTGTCCGCCTTGTGTCTGACCTCCATGCCAGCTAGAAAGGCAAGGCTCTTTCCTTCTCCCCTCCAGTCCCCTCCTCCAGGCAGCTACTGAGATTGACAGCTTGCCTGCCCTAAGGGCTTTCCTTTTAAACGCTAATAAAATTGTCTTAGAGCTTCCATTTGCATCACTGGCTGTTTGTAATTCTTAGTTCCTCAGCAAAAGTTTACCAAACACCACAAGCTACCAGAGGCCATAGGTGGTGCATCTGATTTGATGACACCTGTTCCCTCTTCTGCTATGGCATCCAGGAATCAGAGACAGCCTGACTACAAGCTGCTGAAGACTACTCATTAACTACATGGCCTGCCCCCCTCCCGGAACATGTAAGAGGGACCCCCAATATGCCTCCAGGAGCTGCTGAACTCTTCAGAGTCCCTGCCATGCTGTCTTTCTGTGATATTAAGAAATCTCCTAAGATGGCTGGCGAGATGGCTCAGCTGTTAAGAGCACTGGCTGTTCTTGCAGAGGACCTGGGTTGTACTCCCAGAACCCACATGGCAGCTAACAACTGTTCATATCTCCAGTTCCAGGAGATCTGACACCCTCTTCTGACGTCCATAGGCATTGCACAACACAGGTGCACTTACAGTCATGTGGGCAATACACTCATACACATAAAAGAAAAAATAATGAAATATTTTAAAAGAAATCTCCTAAGAAATCTTTTATCCAAAAGGCCTGTCTCAGCACCTCTCTTGAACCCCAAAATCTGAGACCTCACAATCCTTTAACTAAAGCTCTCCCTTTTTTCATAGTGCATAGCAAGCACATCAATTTACAAAGTTTCTAAATCCTTGTGAAAACAACCTCGGATACCATTATTTCTAAAATACAGGTTTTTCAAGATTGGGTCTACAGTTTGTTAATGAGGGTTCTGTGAGTTTAAGAGAAACAGAACAAAAGCTAGTGGAGACCAAATTCTATTCAAGAAAAAAAACTAACTAAGCTTCAGCATTAGGCAGGGCCAGGTTTACAGTGCTGGTGACCTTCCTAAAGGCTTATGTAGCTTCTCCAAACTTAGTTACCCCGCAGACCTCCTCTTCCTCCTAAATTTACGTGAAGGCTGGAGCCATGTCCAGTTTTGTTCACTACTGTATCCTCAGCATCCAGTGCAGTTCTAACACATAATAGTTATCCAATGATATATGAGTAAGTGAATGGGGGAGGGAGGGAGGGAGGATGAATGAGTGAAGAGATGGGTACATGAGTGGATGGATATGTGTGGGGGTAGATTTATGGATGAATACATGGACAGATGGGTGGGTGGATGTGTGGGTGGGTGGACGGATAGGTGGGTGGGTGGATGGATAGGTGGGTGGGTGGATGGATGGATGGGTGGATGGATAGATGTATGGATGGATAGGTGGGTGGGTGGGTGGGTAGATGGGTGGGTGGGTGGATGGATAGGTGGGTGGGTGGATGGGTGGGTAGATGGAGGGATGGATGGATTATAGGAAGGAACAGCAATCAATAGATCCACCTGTTCTGTACAATTCAGGAAATGAGTTGTAACACACTGGGTTCAAGTCCACCTACAAGCAGCTTCATCTCCATACACCCAATGTGAACAGCAAAGGAGACTTCAGGGAGCCACTGGCATGTGTAGAAACAGTTCCCTGAAGATTAGCATATGGGAATCTATAAAGAGATCTTTTACTACACACTTTACCTCCAACGAGCTTTGCAAAGGGCTTCACATAAGCAGGCCACTTGATAATATTACTTAATTGGTATATTATTCTCTTTAATAAATTTTCCTCTCTTTTTATCCTTCTATATTGCCAGATAACAGTCGTATGATTCAAAATTCAACATATATGCAATAACACACAGTTCCATGAAATTTTGCTAGCAACAGGCTTTCAACTGCCATCCAGCTATGAGACTCACAATTAAAAATTTCTCCTTTGGGTTTTAAGCCACTCAAAGCAAAGTAACCTATGCTGGTCAGCTTCAATTGTCAACCCAATACACCTGGGAAGAGGGAACTTCAATTAAGGCAATACCTCTGATGGATTGGTCTGTGGGTGGGCATGTCTGTGAGGCATTTTCTTAATTGGTAATTGATGTGGGTGGGTCCAGCCCATTGTGGGTGGTGCCACCCCTGGGCAGGTGGATCTGGGCTGTTTAAGAAAGCATTCTAAGCAAACGCCAGAGGCACAGGCGGGTAAGCAGAGCTCCTGCCTCCAGGTTCCTGCCTTGGCTTCCCTCAAGGATGAACTGCGATCTGGACACATAAGCCAAATAAACCTTTTTCTCCCTAAGTTGGTTTCGGTCAGTGTTTCATCACAGCAACAGAAAGCAAACCCAGTCACTTACTCTTTTTTTTTTTCTTTTTGAAACAGAGTCTTACTCTGTAGCCCAGACTGGCACAAACTCGGAGTTCTACCTGCCTCAGCCTCCAGAGTACTGAGATTAAAAGCATGAGTCACAGAGCCCTGCTCCTATTCACCCACTCTTGGTCCACCTCTTTTACCTGGTTTGTTATGATGCCATCTGTGGATTCATGGAACAGTCTGGAGCAGCAAGGGTATCCTGTAGGCTATCAGCATTGGATCAGTACCCAGAGATGCCTTTCAACATAGGCTGAGTTTCCACACACCCCCACACCACAGGCATACCATACATCACACATTCCTTAATCAGGGTAATCCCAAACCAACTTACAGGGGGTTCAGCCCATCAGTGTCAGAGAATAGAATGCAGGCAGTCTGTGAGGTTCAGTCATGCTGGTCCTCTAGATAGCTTTTCAGAGGGTTCCAACAGCCTCACACGAGCAGGCAGCTAGATGAGAGGAAGGCATTGAGATCCTGGTTCCTTGAGCACAAGGTTGAGTAGGTCTGCCCCACTGTTGTGCATAAGGTCCTCCGCTAAGGTGCCAGATGATCAACCATTGCCAGAGCCAGAGGACTCTCAGAGGCCAAGGAACATTGCTGACGGGGTCAGCGCTCAGGAACAGAGGCCTTAGATGTGTCTCGGGAGTGATCCTGTCTGCGTCTGTCCTTTCTTGGTTTTTTATCCTGTTTTTCTGTTTCATATCAGTCACCTTGGGGTTGGCTCATTCATGTATCAGAGCCAGGCATGTTTACTGGTGCCCGTTCCTTACAAACAGTCTGCTTAATAAAGAACTACCACATACCCAAGTCATCCATCACTCATTTTCAAAGACTCAGACCTCTAAGACACATTTAGCACAAGGACAGCAGTACTCAGCACAGCTCCATACTTTCCACATGACTGAGAAGGTCAGTTCTGAGTTACCCTCCATCAAGGATGCCATTTACAAATGCAAATCAATGTGATCAACCCGGGGGAAGGACAGCAGTGACAGCAAATAAACAGTTCTGCTTCTGGGAAAATATCACATGACTTATGTTTGGACCGGGATCAGTCCATAAGATGAAGCACAATGTGAAAGCCAGAGCTGGCCAAGGTCCACTGAGACTGGCCAGCCCTGAGCACCAAGGCCTAAAGAAGGTAAGCACCAGGGTGAGGCCTGGGGATGTGGCTCAGTTGGCAAAGTGCTTATCTAGCAATACCTGAGGTGGGCCCTGGATTTGATCCCCATCAGTTCCCAAACTGCATGAACCAGGCATGGCAGTGCAGCTTGGAACCCCAGTGCTAAGCATGGATAGGAGGATCAAAAATTCAAATTTCATTCTTGGCTATATAGAGAGTTCAAGACCAGCCTAGGGTGCATAAGACCCTGACTTTAAAAAAAAAAAAAAAATCAAGAAGCAGTGTCCAAATAGAACTGAGCCAAGCAGAGCTGGTATGGTGGCTCGTACCCAGAATCCCAGCTCTCACAAAGCTAAAAGCAGGAAGGCCATGTACTTGAGGCCAGTCCACGCTACACAGCAAGACCCTGTTTCAAGAACAACAAGTAGTACCAAGCAATTATTTCTGGGCCTAAAACAATGGAAAAACACAAAAGGCCAGGACATACACAGGAAGCAGCAGGTCCTGTAATTTGTATAACTGAGAGAATCAATGGGTAAATGGTAGCCTAACTGATGCAGAGATCTGTGTCAGAAGACAAGATGAAGGGCAGGTGAGATGGCTCAGCAGGTAAAGGCTCTTGCCATCAAGGCTGATAACTTAAGTTCCATTTTTGGGTCCCACATGGTGGAGAGAACCTATTCCCACAAGTTGTCTTCTGACCTATACATGTGTGCTGTGACATGCTAGTGCCCCCTATATATACACAAAATGAATAAATAAATGTAATTTAAAGCTTTTGAGAAGAAAACACAAGGGACCACTATCTGGTAGAGACAAAAGGTGTTCAGGTTCCACACCCTTTTCCAGGGTCACCAGCTATCACAGGGTCACCAGCTATCGTGAGCAAACCCATCCATGGCTTCCGACGCAGACCACGCTCAAACCCTGGAAATCCAGGAGGCCATGAGCGAGGAGTTGGTGTAAGAGTAACAACCAAGTATTTCCTGTGCCGGCTTGTTTGGTAGGTTTTCTGATGCCCTTGTGCAAGCATTTGGCTAGAAAACTCCGCAGTGTATTTAGGTATGGCAGTTAGATGGTGACAGCAAACTGAGAATTTCGAATTTGGCTGTGGAGTCAGGCAGAAATTGACAGAAAATAAAAATTTTTAAGAAAACATTTGGTGAACTTTCACCCAAATTCCCACACTGAGACAAATGCTGAACGTTTATTATGATAGAACCAAGGTTTGTTTTCCTAATGACAGAACAGCAAGAGGGTTTTGTTTATCTTTCAAATTACCTCATCTACAAAATAAAAAATATAAGAAGCTGAAAACATATGCTGATAAATTCTTCGTTGTATCGTCTCCTTTACTCTAATCACTGTGGCCAAACCTAGTAGAGAAGCCTTTCAGAAGGGTCATCACTAAAGCCTACGCCTGATCCACCACTGGGAACTAACTCAGCTAGTCCTTCTCCAAGCTTGCAAAAGAGAAAAATCCGTTTCCTCTGGTGACGGTGCATCTTCATTATCACCATGACAGATTTAGAATTATGTCTGTGAGGACGTTTCCAGAAAGGTTTAACTGAAGAACAAAGATGCACCTTGAATGTGGGTGATACCATGGATGGGGTGGCTGGTGTTTCAGAATGAACAGAAAGAGGAAAGGAAGCCGAGCACCAGCATCATCGCTCTCTGCTTCCTGAGGGAGAACACAGCGTCGTGACCTGCCGCCTCTGGCTCCTGCTGCCATCCACGCCTTCCCTGCCAGGATGAACTGGGCCCCCTTGAACTGCAAGCAGAAACAAACCTTCCTCCCTTAAGTTGCTTCTTGGTAGGTATCAGTTACAAGAAAAGTAACTGATGTACCCTCATTGGATGGGAAAGCCTAGAAGGTTAACAAGGACCCAAACCAGGGAAGGAGGAGGGTGGGCATGAACCAGCCACTCAGCCTGCCTCTGAGCATCTGTGTTCAGTCATGGGTGGCTGACCATTTTACATCCATGGACTCAGCCAACTTCATGCCAAAAGTAATCACACACAAAAAAAATTGCATCTGTATTAAAGGTAGAAATTTCCACATCATTGTTCCCTAAGCAGCAGCGTGCAACCTTTGCTTAGACAGCATTGCTTGACATCATACAGGGGGGTGTGGAAAGGTGTGCAACACATGAAAGTGTGCAGAGGTCATGAGCAAACTTCACACCATCTGACACAAGGCACTTGATGTTTGTTTGTTTGTTTGTTTGTTTGTTTGTTTGTTTTGAGACAGGGTCTCACCATGACCTCAAGCTCATGGCAATCCTCCTGGCTTAGCCTAAAGACTCAGGTATTGTGATTATGTCATGCCTTTTCAAGGGACTGAAGCATCTTTGGATTCTGATAACAAAAGAGGTCCTGGAAAGGAAAGAATTCCCCGGTGGATACTGAGGGACCTTTCTCTCTCTCTCTGTCTCTCTCTCTCTCTCTGTCTCTCTTTCTCTCTATCTCTCTCTGTCTCTGTCTCTCTCTCTCTCTCTCTCTCTCTTTGTATGTGTACAAGTGGAGGGAAGGAGAGAGAGAAAGAACTCAAGAAAACAACAACAACAACAAAAAAGAGCTGGAGAGATGTTCAGTGGTTAAGAGCACTGGATGCTCTTGCAGAGGACCTGGGTTCAGTTCCTAGCACCAATGTGGCATAACTGGAGTCCACAACTCCAGTTCTGGGGGATCCAACGCCCTCTCCTGACCTCTGTGTGCATTGTGCAACACAGGTGCACTGATACTCATGCACATAAAATTTTTAAAAATAATAAATAAGAAGCCAGGCGTGGTGGCACACACCTTTGATCCCAAAACTCATAAGGCAGAGGCAGGCAGATCTCTGTGAGTTCAAGGCCAGCCTGGTCTACATAGTGACCAGCTGGGTCTACAGGGAGACCCTGTCTCAAAAATAATAAAAAATAAAAAATTAATAATAATAAATAAAAATATTTTTTAAGAATAAAAGTTGGAGTCACATTAGCTGACAGGGGAATTGGGAGGCCTCCTGCAGCTCTCCTTTGGATATCTGACTTGAAGAAAATTACTGATAAGAACAATCCCAAAAACACAGAACAAGGACTCTGTGAAGATTGTTCAGTATCATCTTTGAGAATTTCCTTACATACAATGACACCAGCCTGTTAAGATCTGACAAGTACAATGTCTTCTCCCTCTCCCTCACTCTCCCTCAGACAAGGATTCATGTAGCCCAGGCTGACCACAAACTCCCTGTGGAGCAAAGAATTACCTTGAACTTGATTCTTTTGCCTTTACCTCTTAAGTATTGGGCTACAGACTTGCCCCACCACACCAACTAAGAGGGTGCTGGGGATCAAACCCAGGGCTTCATGCAGCGGGGCAAGCCCTCTACCAATTGGGCTACCTTTCCAGCCCCTGGCAAGTAAAGTTTGTGAGTGTAAAGCTTCACTGTCTCTCTGGCTTCTCAGCTGTGGCTTGGAACACAACATCTCTAAGGAAACCAGAAATACCTGCTGAGCACGGTCCTTGTTTTAAGCCTGATTAAATAGTTGGATCTCAAAATACATTTGTATTTGCAGAATAAAAGCGAATCTCATCACTGTGAAACTAGAAAAATGAGCAGGTGAAATCTCTCAGGGACTGTCCCCTCACTTTCTGGTTCACATTATTGGTCTCTAAAGTCAACAGTCTGCAATGGGCCATTTACTGGTTTGTGTGGATACTGTATGAGCCCCGATTTTTTTCATCTGTAAAACGGGAATGTCACTATGTGGGATTCTGGTAAAAAACAAAAAGGAATGTGCAAGACACACAAAAGTCTGAGGATGGTGATGATTGATCCTCCTCAGGAACACTGAAAAATGAAGACAAAAACTTCTCCCCCACTAAGACAGGTGTCACAGCTCACACAGGTAATCCCAGCACTCCGGACGCTGAGGCAGGAGGATCACCATTGTTTGACGTCACCCTGGTCTATACAGCAATACCCTGTCACAAAAAGGGAAAAAACCAAAACTTTCCATCTCGCAAATGAAATCACCTACAATGGAAGACCTGCTGTGAGATACTTGGATATTTTTTTAAGTGCTGTATAATTCAAGTTAGTATTATGAAAACTGAAATACATTCCGGCATGGTGGTATATGCCTTTAATCCCAGAAACTGGGAGGCAGAGACAAGCAGACCTCTGTGAATCTGAGGTCTACATAGTGCATTCCAGGCCAGCCAGGACTGTATAGTGAGACCCTGTCTTAAAAATGAAAAATAAAGAAACAAACAAATTACCATAGACCAGACAGGCACGGTGGCTCACATCTGTAATCCTTGTCCTGAGACAACTGGGCAGGAGGATTGCCACAAATTCAAGGACATCCTGGACCACCTAGTGAGTTCCAGGCCTGCCTGGAGTACAATATAAGACTCTCAAAAAGGCAAGGCAAAGGAAATCATTTCTGTTTTTAAAACCCAACCTCAAGTAATTACTCTCAAATGACTGCCAAGTTGCCCGACACTTAACCTAGTCTAAATATCCTTATCTTAAGCCAAGGATTTGGTGCCTGTGAGCTTGCTCCGACTCAAGATTATGAAAAGCTGTTACTGGGGTACCAAACAACCTGCACGTAGGCTCATGAGACAGGAATATTGGGACTAGCAACTGCCCTGTGGAGCTCTGTTCTGTTCATTTACACAGGTTCGTCTTCCAAAATTATTTTTGTGATCTTTTTATTTATTTGGTTGGTTGGTTGGCTATTTTTTGTTGTTGTTGTTTTGTTTTTTGAGACAGGTGTCCCGTAGCCGAGGCTGGCCTGTTACTCCTGATTGTCCTACCTCCATCTCTCAAATGCTGAAACTACAGACATGCATCAAACTCTCCTCCCACCCCCCACCTCCCACTAGTTCTCCAAAATTTTTAATAAGCACAAGATACTTTAATAAGCTGACTTCTGGTGGCATGGACTGGCCTCTGTCTGAGTCAGTCTGTGTTTAACTTTTTAAACCATGATTGCTACATATACAGAGAACTCAGCTCCATTTCATGCTTGCATTAGCAGCACACCTTAACCTGACGGAGAGACCCCACCCCCACACCCCCATGATGTGATGGCTGGTCAGCCACCCCACTCCATTCTGTTCTGACAACAGACATGGAGAAGCATCACACTGGGAGCTGGTTGGTAAGCGAAGCCTCACTGCAGTCCAATTTGGTTTTGTCTTGGGCTACCATGGTCAAGTTTTCTCATGGACTTCTGTGAAAGCTTTTTTCACTCACAAAGAGATCTGTCAAAACCCAAGTTGTAGAAAAACTAGACCCAGGGGCTGGAGAGATGGTTCAGCAGTTAAGAACACCGGTTATTCTTGCAGAAGATCCAGGTTCGAATCCCAGCACCTACATGGCAGCTAACAACTGTCCGTAACTCCAGTCCCAGGGGATCTGACAGCCTCTTCTGACCTCCGGGGGCATTGCACCACACGGGTGCACTTACCTACGTGCAGGCAATACATGCATACACATAAAATAAAACTAATAAATAAATTTTTTTTTTAAAAAAAGAAAAACTAAAACTAGCCCCTTCAGACATGAATTCCATGAATTCCAAACCTGTTAGTGTCACCAACTTAAAAAAGAGGTTGTTTCTTAAAAGGTTAATATAATTATCATATCATTCATCAATTAGCACCTAGGTATGTACCCAAGAGAAAATATCTATCCATGCAAAGGCTGTGGACAAAAGCTCACAATGGTGCTATTCAGGATGGCTAAAAATTAGAAACGACTTGCATGACCATCACCTAAACTGGTCACAATGGGCTCATGTCCACACAGTGATCACCTACTGAACTGGTCACAACGGGTTCGTGTCCACACAGTGATCACCTAGTGAACTGCTCACAATGGGTTCATGTCCACACAGTGATCACCTAGCGAACTGCTCACAATGGGGTATGTCCATTCAGTGGAATACTACTTGTCAGAGTACTGACACAGGTCACCACATGTGTGACCTCATAAACTCTAGGTAAGCCACAAAGCCAAAAGACCACTAACTATGAATCCATTTCTGTAACACAGCCTAAAAAGAGAGCTCTACAGAGAGAAAGATGAGTGGGTGCCTGGGACCAGTGGTTGGAAACAGAAACTGACAATAGATACAGGGTATATTTATGTGAAGGGATCTGAAGATAATGAACACATCGCAAAAACGTCATAGACTATACACCGATTTATACACTTAAAAACAAATCAGGCCAGTAAGATGGCTCAGCAGGTAAGGCTGTTTGCCACCCAGCCTGACTATCTATCTGAGTTTTGAGCCCCAAGCCCCACATAATGGAAGGAGAAACTGACTCCCACAAGTTGTTCTCTGGCCTCTACACACAAGCCATGGCACATGTACCCATATGCACCTCCCTACACACACATGTAATTTTAAAAAATTAAAAGATATGCAAGTCACAGCCATCAGTGGTCACCTACCCTTCCTGTCTTGAGTGGCCATGGCATGGTGGCTACACCATGGGCCAGCCCAGAACAGTCCTGCTCTATCCCTCCCCTTTCTATTCCTTGTGAGAAATCTCTAAATAGAAAAAAATGAAAATAAAATTCTCTCTCCCCAAGCCAAGGTCTCCATATGTAGACCATTCTGGATCTAGATTTACTGGCTTCATGCCTCAGCCTCCATGTGCTGGGATTACATGCATGTGCCACCTTGCCTGGCAAACTCTCACTTTGTAAGAGACTCGAATTGGGTGATTTCTTCCTGACTGACCGAGAATACCAAACACAGAGCACTGCGGCGGCAATAGATTCAAACATAACTCCAAGTTTTGAGGAAGAATAGAATTTTGAAAATACATGTTTGTGGTATTTCATCTATGTTCAGATACCTAGGAACCTTCTAATATCATTGCCTATCATGTTCTTTGGTATATTTAAGATGGCATATCACAATCATTCTGTTCAAAGCCACTTTCATCCAGGCGTGGTGGCACCCACCAGTGATCCCAGCACTCAGAAAACAGAGGCAAGTGAGTCATAAATTCAAGGCCAGCCTGGGCTATATAAGACCCCGTCTCAAACAAACAGACAAACAAACAGGTCTGGGAAGATGGCTTATTGATAATGTGCTTGCATGAGGACTGAGTTCAATCCCCAGACTCCACACACACAAACACCAAGTGTGGTGGCTCACTTGAGATCTCACTACTGGAGAGAATAATTGGGCCCAAGGGGATGCTGGACAAACAGCCTAGCCTGTCTGGTGAGTCCCATGCCAGTGAGAAACCCTGTCTCAAAAAAAAGAAACGAAAAGTTTGATGTGGTGGCACAGTCCTTTAATACCAGTCAGTACTCAGGAGACAGCGGCAGAGTTCTGTGAGACTGAGGCTAGCCTGGTATATTTATCCAGTTCCAGGCCAGCTAGGGCTAGAGAGAGAGAGAGAGAGAGAGAGAGAGAGAGAGAGAGAGAGAGGGACTGGGGAGGGGAGGGGGAGGAGGAGGAGAAAGAGACAAAGGGCACCTGAGGAAGAGACTCCCAAAATTTTCCTCTGGCTTCCACATGTATGTGCATACATGTGCACCTGCACACTCATCCACACACACATGTACACATCCACATTCACTCTTTTTTTGGGGGGGACGGTCTTTTTGAGACAAGGTCTTCTCTCTGTAGCCCCCAACTGGCCTGGAACTCACTATGTAGACCAGGTTGACCTTGAACTCACAGGTATCTGCCTGCCTCTGCCTCCTGAGTGCTGGGATTAAAGGTGTGCACCACCACACCTGAGTACACACCACACTCTTCTAAATTTGAGCTAGCTCTTGTCTCCCTGTCTCATCCTACCCGCACCCCCTTCCCTTCCGATTCAGCTGAAGCAAACAGCTTCACATCCACACACTATGGAGCTGCCCTGGCGCTGCCTTATGCACCAATTGTTTGGCACTTCCCAAGCTTAGAGTGTTCTTCAAACATTTGGGGCTACTGCCCAGGACCACAAAATTAAAACAGAAACAGGAGCTGGAACTCCTTGAATTCAAGACCAGCCTGGACTATCCAGCAAGACAGTGTCTCAAAAAAGCGACAGATCTTTTACACCCCAACAGGAGACAGGATTCCCTGACCCAGCAGCTGCCCCCCACCTTTAATTTTGTATGATGGGCACACACTGTCCTTATTTTGTCTCCTCTTTCGTGAATGACAGTAATCTGGAGTTAAAACATAGCTCTATATTCTGTGCAGGTGGCTTTGGACTTTACAATTCTGAGGTTCAATTTCTTCTGCGAGATAAGATAGGGATTATTGGGCCATCTCTGGCTACTATGTGGCTTAACTAATAGACATGACAGTATTCTTATCATTTATAAAATACTGATAAACTTTACATGAATACATGAGAATGGTGTGTGTGTGTGTGTGTGTGTGTGTGTGTGTGTGTGTGTGTGTATGAAAGAGAGAGAGAGAGAACAGGTTCGTGTATGTATGTGTATATGGAGGCCAGAGGCCAACGTTGATGTCAGTCTTCAGGTACAGTCCACCTTGTTTTTCTTTCTTGAGATAGGATCTCTCTTTTGCCTAGAGCTTACCATGCAGACTGAGCTGACCAGCCAGCAAGCCTCAAGGATCCCTGCGTCTCCACATCCCAAGGACACACCACCACAGCCCAGAGTTTTCTTTTAATGTGGGATCTGGGAATCCAACTCAGGTCCTAAGCACTTTACCAACTGAGCTATAGCCCTGGGCCTAGACTTTTTAAAGGTATGTGTCCTGGTTTGCTGCTTCATTGTTGTGACAAAACACTCTGACCACTACCAACTTGGGCAGGAAAGGGTTTATTCAGCTTACTACTGGCTTGTTTCCCTGGCCCCTGCTCAGCCTGCTTTCTTATGCAACGCAGGCCCACCTGTCCAGGGATGGCACCACCCACAGTGTGCTGGGTCCTCCCACATCACTTATCAAGAAGATGCCCCTCAGACATGGCCACAGGCCAGTCCAGTAGAGGCAATTCCCCAATTGAGGCTCCTTCAACCCAAGTGTGTCGAGTTGGCACTAAAGCATCCAGCACGTATGTAATAAGCTGTACAGTTTAAGGGAAAGGTCTTTGCTTTCCAGAGCCTGCAAAGCCAACCTGTGAAGGAGACTAAACTTCAAAATTCGTACTTCTAACAGCAAGTGGCACTCACATGGGGCTCTTCCCTTCTAGTCCCACCTCATCCTCCCAACTTCTAAGAGCGGGGCATCTTACAGCCTAGGTCCTCAGCCTCTTTTTTTTCTACCCTCACTCCCTTGATGAACTCATCCACCCATGGCTTTAAACAGCACTTAATTTCTCCCAATTCACAAATCCTTATCTCTAGAGTGATATCTTGAAAACCTGACTTGCCTATCGAACTGTTTGGTGCTTTAAAAGTATCTAGGTCTTGAACTGAAGAGATGGTTCAGTGCTTGGCTGTGCAGGCACGAGGACGTGAGTTTGAATCCCCAGAACCCATGTAAATAACCAGGCAAGGCTGTGCATGTGCCTATCACCCCAGCACTGTAGGGAACGGAGACAGGAGAGTCACGAAAGCCGGCCAGCTGCCAGGCTGCTCTAGGTTCACTGACAGACCTTGGCTTAAGGGTCAAGGTGGACAGGGAAACAGCATGATGCCTGACATCCTCCTCTGTCCTCTGCACAGGGTGGCACAGGTGTGCACGCTTGCACACATACACCACACACAAACACACCACACCACACACAAACACACACCACACCACACATCTCACATACATACACATCACACACCTTACACCACATACACAACATACATATAAACACAACACACACAACACAGTGCACACACATCCACCACACACACCGCACACACATACACCACATATACACATCCACACACATCACACACCTTACACCACATACACAGCACACACATAAACACAACACACACAACACAGTGCACACACATCCACCACACACACCACACACACATACACCACATATACACATCCACACACTACATACACATCATCATATCACACACAAACACCACACTCACACCATATATAAATACCTATATACCACACGCACACCGACAAACACACCACACACACATTCCTGCCTACTGCCCTCCCCCCCGACACACGCCCTTGGATCCTGGTGTATTCTAGCTGACCTCCTGGTCACATTCACTCCGCAGTTAAAGGCGTTCTCTCCTTCCACTGGCTCAGACTGAAAGCTTCAGAATCATACTCATCTCCTCGTCTTCTCTAGTTCCCATCCACCAGACCAGAAAACCCTCCAACCTTAGCTCTAACTGTCCAAGCCACCGTCACCTCCCAGTTAAGTACAGCAGCTAAGGGTCTCCCTGGCTCTGCCCTGCACACCTTTGCTCTGGCCTGAACCCTCTAGCCAGAGTCACTTTAGTTACACCAGGCCATTTTCTGTCTCATAGTCTTCAGTGGCATCTCTTGGGATAAACTGCAGCACTCTGTCCTGCAAGGACCCTTGCTGTCTGCACACCACACCTGTGCCTTCCACGCCTCATCCAGTAACCACCTCCTGTGTACCCTCCACTCCAGCCACTGTGGTAAGCCAGGTGTAGTCTGAATGCCCTCCACTGTGACAGCAAGAAGCTCAGTCCCCAAGGTCACCTTCTGGATACCTCACGCACATCCTATAGAAGGTCACAACCTCTCCTCTCGCACTCCCCACCTCCCTTCCTCCTTCATTTCTCCTCCTCCGAAGTTCTATTTTACTGTCACTAGTGCAAATCTCAGAAACTGTAGGGACTATGACTGATGTTCACTTCTGTGTCCTGAGGGCTGAGAGCATCACTTGGCACACAAGAAAGCACTCAACAGATAATAGTTCAGAGAAGGAATGAGGAAAGGATGAACGATTAAAGCAGGCTTCCTGGACTCCCAACACGCTCCTAAACATCTATACCTTTGACAGTGATGGACAGGCAGCCGGCAGCATACACCACACACAAAGTACCAGACCTGAGGTTTAATCTCGAGTCCAAACAACAGTGGGAACGGGCAGAAATATCATCATGGATGGCATTTTAAAAGCAAGTCTGGAGCTGGAGAGAGCCATCAGTGGTGAACAGCACTTCCTGCTCGTCCAGAACACCAGAGTTCAGTTCCCAGCACCCACATGGGAGGCTCTTAACCTTTTCAACTGTCTCATTCCTAGGTAACTACTTGACAGCAGACTTCAGAAGGAGAAGTCACACCTTAATGCTCAGATCAGGAACATCAAATGTAATCTCCCTTCAGCTAAATAATCTTTGAAGAGGGCAACGCACCTTTACCACCTTACAACGCACTTGCAGCGCTCTGTGAGCTTTTACTTGAATAAAAACTGTGAACCCGGCTGTCAAGATCTGTATCACGTCTTCATTTCCATATTCATAAACTATGAACTCCACGAACTGAGTTACACCTTCAGTCCCTGAAATCTTGAGACTGTATCAAAGTCCACTCAGTAACAGCTTTGAAGTGGAGAATCTGGGTAAAGCAGTAAGCAGAGATGGCTCAGTGGGTAAGGGCACTTGTCATCGGTCTTGACTCCCTGAGTTTGATCCCCAGTACCCATACGGTAGAAGGAGAGAGCCGACTCCTACAAGTAGTCCTCTGACCGCCACACATATTCTGTGTCACACATGCCCACACACAATCAATCAATAAAAATCAAGAGAGAGAATCTGACGAAACTAATTCTAGAAGTCACTATTATCTCAGTTGACTACTATTATATCAGGAAATGAAGGGCCACATGCTCTAAGATGAAGCCAAGCTCTTCAGTAGCAGGCTTGACGAAGTACCAGGCTAGCACACAGTAATATTCAACCAATGTTTGCTGAAGGAAATTAATCTTAAACTAATTGGACGAAAGAATTGAACAGAAAATGTTCTTAGAAAAAAGCAGATCGAAGCATGTGCAAATTTCCATCCAAATAGACTTTGACTTTAGTGATCAGTTTTGTTTGACATGGTTTGAAATTTGTAAGACAGTTAAGAGAGAACATTTGTAACCATCACCAATTCACTGTAAAAGCTAATAATACTACCTCTGACTATATGTTTACAGATGCTTAGCCATCTGTTAGGTTTTTTAATACAGATATGCTCTCGGGGGTGGGGTTCTGTTGTTATCTGTGGTGCTAGCAAGTGAGCACAAGGCCTTATGCATGCTAGGCAAGAGCTCTACCACTGAGCTAGATCACCAGCCCTCCATATATGCATCTTTACAGAAATATTTCCAAGGCTGGAGAGACGTCTCAGTGGCTAAGAGCATATCCCGTTCCTACGGAGAACCAGAATTTGAGTTCCAACACGGGTGCCAAGCAGCTGACAATGGCTTTTAACTGCAAATCCAAGGGATCTGACTCCTGTGGTCTCCAAGAGCATCTGCATGCATGTGCACATACACACAGACACACAAAACACATAATTTTTTATGCACAGAATTTAAAAGATAAAAATAAATATTTGAAATATATATATATATATATATATATATATGTATATATATAAAACAACTAACTCTATGAGGTCAGCATTAGGACGCCTACTTTACAGATGGCAAAATTCAACCCAAGGAGATAAGCAACCTGGCCAAGATGTCTCAGTCAGTAATTGCCTGGGCTGCAACTCACTCCAAAGTCTGTGTCTGAACCTCTGAGTCCAACACTGGGTGGCCATAAAAAGAAATTCCAACACTAACTTCAGACAGGTAGTGCCCTTGTTAAGAATACTATACTCTCTGTGTCCAGAAAAATATCCCAGCAAAGAAACTTTCAATGAAATGTAAGGAACTCTGGATCTCCATAGAACAGGCTTTGCTGAAAGCATGCTCCACAGCACTCAAGCAAAGTCATAATTAATTCTCTTTAAGGTCTCAATGTCAGTACCTCCCTGGTTGAACAACTTGAAGATAAACTTTATAACAAAAGATCTCTCTAAATTTTAGGAGCAATCAACAAAGCATTGGATCGCAAGCTAAGGGATTTCAGAAGTTTGTCTCGACCTTCATTTACAGAAGCAAACAGAAGTCCTGGAAGTAATGTGTGTAGTCTACACACGCAGAACTACACAAACCATACTTTTTTACTTAAAACAGAATAAAGATCTTTCCAATTCTCAGTTCATCTCTTTGAACAAACTCTAGAAAGCAAACTCTGATTTTCCGGAGAAAAGCCCTGCTTCAACAAGCACAGGACATACTGTACAGAATTAGCCTTTTATATTACCAGTAGGACCATGAAAATTTTTTAACTGCGTTCTCGGAGATGAGCAAAAACGAACTATAAGACTTTTTAAAAAAGGAATATAAGACTCCTTGACCACTACAAACCTTGTACCGGCCATGTAGATTAAAGAAATCTGCAGGCCCTTTGGCTCCTGAATTGCTAAACTTTCCATTCTAATAGAACTCCTGGTACTTTGTACTGACACCCTGTCATTAGAAATTCATTTACTTGTAGCCACTTGTGGATTCTGCTTATCAAAATGAACTGTCAAAGTGAAAATTAATAATGTAATGCAAACCATGTAAGTTCTGTTAAAACAGATTATCCACCATGGTATTCAAGAAGAAAATCAACCATGAATAAATAGGGCATTGGACTGTTGGATCTATTGGACCCATCATTCCATAAAAACATAAGTGTACATAAATCCATATTCATTAGCTATTGAAGGGCACGCTGTAAAATTAATAAAACTTTATCAGCTACACCAAATCATCACCCCCAACAAGGAAGCATGAAGTCATAAACCATTTGGTCTGGGGACAAACCAAAACAAGGAGACAATCCTCCATTAAAGTATGAAGTCCAAAGTAAAAGGCTTGTAGAGTGTCTGACAAGAAACGTACCTTTTTTCAGTCACAGAATTCGCAGTCATCAAACTGTAATAATCCACAAATGGCAAGCCTTGTCAAAAGTCCCAATAATTTCACTCTGGTAGCTCCAAAGGAAGAAGTTGGTGGTATCCGATACAGGGGTGACTTGCTGGGGTCCTGGCAAATCCATGTCACTCAAATCTATGTCACTCACGGATATGCGTGTATGTTTATATATCCAGCACCAGGGAGTACTCAGCAACCACATGACACTTGGAGATTCCAGTAAGGCCACCTATACAGTTGGAATTCATTACAGTTAGCTTCCCACAGTCCGTATACACCCTAAAAAATAGTATCTGTCCTCCTAATACATTTCTGCCTTTGACACGAAAACTCAAAACTTCGAAGCTCTTGTACCTTGAAGAATGGAAGCTTTGAGAAGTTAGAGCACTATTTGGGTGTTTCCTTGAGTTATTAACAATGCATTTGGTTCGATGTTTGTCTTGACAAAAGTGAATCCGTCCAAGACTGAAGAAAGCCTCCAGCAATTGGGAACACAAAAGAGGAAAGAGTGGAGAGGTAATAAATTACCTTGGTATTTGGATGGATCCCACAAAACATACCTGAAGATAATAGCCTGGCTCCGTGTTGCAGAATCAGGACACATTCGCAACGTTTAAAGACATCCTAAATGCTGAAGCAAACATTTGCCGGATTTCTACAAACCCCCAATTTAGATCTCCAAGATATCTTTTTTCACTATTATCATTATTAAACAGGTGACTGGTAGAGATAAACAACTTCTGGAATGAGGTGGGAAAACAATGAATGAATTCATACAAAGTGAAGATGTTGAGTAGCTGAGCAAGAACCAAGCCAGAAGCATTCCAAAGTTAAGGGGCTTGGGTAACAAAGTTAGGAAGCCTCCCTTCCTCAATAACGGGAGGGAACCGCAGGGCCTCCCCTAGGAGCCGAGACTCCAACAGCCATCCCTCTTTTGGGCGGGCGTGGCAGATAGAAACAAAAGCTTAAAACACAAAGGGCGGGGCGGAGGGCTAGGTCAGGGGAAGCTGGGCTCAGCTCTCTGTCCCCTTACTATGCAAACACTGAAATAGGACCTGGGTCTCCATCACCGAAGTGAGGATGGATCCTGAAGATAGCAATGGGTCATTCAGAGTGGGTCGTGAAACAACCAGGCCTACGGTGGGTAGCGGACTTTTAACTGATGGTCCAGGCCCCATCGCTTCTTCTCGCTAACTCTGACAGTCTGGAACCTGTGGCTTCCTCCACCGGACCCCAGCCCCTAAGAAAACTTCCCAAACTTTTATCTGCTTGCTGGAAGCCCCTTCCCACCCAAACCCCTCCGGCATTCTATTGTTGCAAGCTTCTTGCGTCGTACATTGGGTCTCCAAAGCGCTTTGCAGACACTGAAGTTTTAAACCGCCTGAGGAAATGACCCCCCCACCACCACCACCTCTCTGTCTCTTCCTTTTTCGTGACCAAAGTCTGGGCTGGGGTGGGGGTGAGCCTGATCATGTTCCATATTTTCATCTACGCACAACTAGGGGAAAGCGAGGCAGTGCCCCGTTTGGATGCCCTTCTCCCCAAACCCCTCACATAAAGACGCACTGAGATGAACGCGTGCTTGGGCTTTGCCTATTTCTCTAAAAAATAAACAAGTAACAATCTGTGCAAGAGCCTTAAAGAACAAAAGAAAAAGGGACCCGGGAGAAGAGGCACCCAAAAAAGCCAAACTTGACCACTGGATCTACGACTGTGCCCCGGGAAGGGCGAGGGCAGGACGACCTGGGGGGAGCGAGGGTAAACGGGACACCTCCACTTACCTCTTCCACTTCGTGGCACTTTAAAGGGGCACCGCTTCCATTGTTGCAGCCTGGGAGGCGCTGGGACACTTTTTCGCAGCCTGACAGCGGAGAAAGTCGCGTTGGCAAAGTTGCAGAGAGGGAGATACCCCCGCGTCCCGGGGAGAGGGGAGAAGGAGTTCAGCAGAGTTCCCCCCTTTTGTTCCAAGTCCCGGAGCAGACAAAGAGGCGGAGAGCGCCGGCAGGTTTCTCCCTCTCACCCCTTCTTCCTCTCTCCCTCCCCTCTCTCCCCGCCCCTCCCTCTCCCCGCATCTCCCGCCTGGCTACCGAACCTCCGTGCGCTGCGCAGCCGGCCGCTGGGTCTCCTAGAACTCTCAGCTCAGCCCCTGCCTCCTCTCTGGCAACTTTTGTTCTGGAGATGCGAGTCCCATCCCCTCCCGGGCCACCCTTAGAGCACTCGGCCTTCCCATCGCTCTCACGCCTGGGGGAAATCTCCAAACTCATTGTTTCCGGGAGATGCACCTCTTTGTTTGCACTTTCCCTGCCAATCAGGGAGAGCGGTCCACTTTGGCAACGAGTTTCCGCCAGTTTCTCTGCATCCAGAGACAGAAAAACGCAAAGGGGTCGGGGTCAAGCAGTGAAGGGGAGAGGCGCTGGCACAATCGGAGGTGTGGCACCCAGGAGCCTCTCCATCCAAGTCCTCCACTTTGGTTAACCGTCCTCCACCCAACGTGCCAGAACTACTCAAAGGGGCTCTTAGTAGTGGAAAACTCTGCTCTCCCTCCCCCACCCATGCCCACCCGCTGTCCGCTGGAAAAGCCCTCAAATGCGCCAGGCAGAGGAAGAGGGGTCCTTCCGGGACTTCCAGCCCTTCCAGGATACCTGTTGCTGCAGGCAACTCATTCCAAGGGGCTCTGCGGGTGTTCCCAGCTCCAGCATCTAGACCACACTCTCAGACCCCCCCCCCGCCCACCACCCCGAACTTTCTTTATCTCAAACTGCGATGCCAGACTCTGGATAACCACATTCCCTGGCACCTTCAGGCCAAGCGCTCCTCATCGGTCCCCTCCCTATACCACTACCTGGCCCCCCTCAAATCTAGCTCCCTGTCCTCTACCCCCAGGGTCTGGGGACCCCAGCCCAGTATCCCCTCCCCCTCCCCCACCGCCTGGTCCTTCCCCAAGTCCTTTATCTCAAACTGCGATGCCAGACTCTGGATAACCACATTCCCTGGCACCTTCAGGCCAAGCGCTCCTCATCGGTCCCCTCCCTATACCACTACCTGGCCCCCCTCAAATCTAGCTCCCTGTCCTCTACCCCCAGGGTCTGGGGACCCCAGCCCAGTATCCCCTCCCCCTCCCCCACCGCCTGGTCCTTCCCCAAGTCCTTTGCCAACTGCCCTTCACTTCCAGAACTGGGGACCTTCATCCTCACCATCCCTCAGCCCTGGAACCTCATCCCAACACTGCGGACTTCGCTGAGGGACTCGGAGCAGAGCTAATTTTCTCTCCGCAATGCTCTAGAGTTGAAGAAGAATGCAGGGAGGTGGGAGAAAGCGGAGGGAGGAGTGGCCGGTGTACGGAGGCAGTTTCTAGGGCAAAGGAAAAAAACGGCACCCAAACATTCCAAGCAAACTCCCACCCTCCGGCTGGTACCCCAATCCTCTGCGCACCTCGGTATCTGCACTTTCCTGTCTCCAAGCCCAGACTTGGGGGTCTCCTCGGGCTGAGAACTTTGAGGGTGAAGATGTGGGGTGAAAGGAAACTGGGGACTTAATGAAGAGCTGTGTTCCCGGCTAGGATGGGAGATGCGGAGGGGAGTGAGGGACCCTTCCTGGGTCTGGAATGTCTCCGGGGTGGATCCGGGCACTCGCCCCGCGAGTGTTTGCCAGGTCTGTCCCCCAGTGCGGAACAAAGACAGGAGGAGGCGTCTGTCCTCCCTCTCAGGGTCCCACCCAGCCCAGTGTTCCCTCGCAAGAGCCCACGGTGCTCTCTGGGAAACTTTGTGCCCAACTTCCCCTTGAGTTAGTGCGCGTTGTTCCCCAGGCCCGAAGAAACCCGGACAATGGCATCCCAGGATCAGAGATGCCCTCTCCCGGGTCGGTTCCCGGGTCTGGTCTCCACCCGCGTGCTGGGCAGCCGAGCACGCCCGGTCCGCCGGTCACCTTGAAAAGCAGCTTCAGTTTGGGCCCCTGCTGGGTCTGGAATGTCGCGCGCTAGGTGGAGGCATCTACCGGAAAAGGTGGCACGGAGATAAAGCGGCAGCTGCGAGGGCGGAGGGCGGCGGCTCGGGCTGTGCAGGAAGGAGGCCCAGGGTGCCGGCAGCTCGGGGACCAGCCGCGCGGGTCCCGCCAGGATTCCGCTCACGGGATGGGGCCGGGGATGCCAGCACCACAGGGCCACGGGTGAGGACCAGGAGCCCCGCACCTGCGCAGCCTCCTGGGTGGCCACTTAGCCTGGAAACCTGGAGAGCTTCATCTTAGGGTGATGAAGCTTAGGAGCCTTGACCACAGCACAACCAACCACGAAGAGGAAACACCCTCTACCCACTCCTTTCTGGAGCATTCTCCCTTTGTCTAATTATGATGAACTCCGGAATTCTGAGGAATATATCGGCCGCTCCCCCCTCCCCCCGACAGATTAAACCTTCCCTTCCCCAAGTCGCGAAAGAGCGGGTCATTGGAGGCAATTCCATGAAGCTGCTTATGGAAAACACTTTAAGTTTGTAGAGTAAGTCAACTGATACAGTTTCTAATTTCAAAATAACATCCAATTCTCCAGTTTCCTTGCACTGTACTAGTCCGGTGTTTAAAAGATTGCCAATCCGGTCTCCTGGTGTACACACTGCTTTCCCAGACCCACATCCCCAAGGCTGTGGTTCGTTTATCCCCACCAGACTCAACCCTTGGGAGACTGAGGAATTAGGATCCCTGTGAGTTCAAGGCTGGCTTGGGTTGCAGAATGAGCTCCAGGATAGCCTGGCTACATAGTGTAGACCTTGTCTTTGGGGAAAAAACAAAAACAAACAAACAAAAAAAATTACCAACCCTTTGAGAGTATTTACTCCTTTCTCATGGGAAGAGTGAAGGTCTTTTGCTAAATGAAAAAGTCAGTATGACCTTAAGGTTTCTCCTTGCTGTCTATTTATGAAATACTCCTTGGAAATAACTCTCTTGCCCAGCCTGCTTGTAAAGAAGTGAGTTCTAAGACTCTCAGAAGCCCCTATCTGTGTGCCAAAGTCAGCTCCTGGGTAGGGCTGTGTAGACCTGTTCATTGCTATGTTTTAAAAGGAAGCCATATTTTCTTAGGCACCACATTTCAAGTACTTTTAAATGATAAGGCAGGGAGTAGTGGTGCACACCTTTAATTCCAGACACTGGCAGGTGGATCTCTGTGAGATGGAGGCCAACCCAAGGGGATGACCCCACTATGTGACACTGCTGGAGCTATGGGTCACAACTCTGACAGTGACGTCATCTAACTACATGTCTCTCCCTTTCTGCTCCTGAAATGAAGAGCTCCAGCCCTCAAACCCACTGTGGTTGGTACACACAGGCAGGTCACAAGTGCCAGGCAAGGAAGCCTCAGAGCAGTGCTCATCCAGAAGTCAGTGTAGCATATTCCAGCTTCCTCCCTGGGAGGTAGGACTATGACCGACTCTACAGTCTCCAGAACTATGGTGCGCTCCAGTCTCCCTGAGGTCACTGATTTTAAGTCCTAGTTAGCTGGAGCAGTCATCTCTGTGTTGATTTACTCATGCCCTCTTCCATCCATCCTTTCCTTCCTTCCTCTCTACTTACTGATATCCTCACTCTCTCCTTTCCTAGTCCCTCTGGAATCACTGCTCAAATAGACTACAGGATCTGCTACCAAATCCTACTCTCACAATTAGCTTCCTGGGGAATTCAGCATAAGAAACCTTTCATATATAATCTATTTCATTTTACTATTTATTTTATTATTTGTTTGTTTGCTGCTTTTATTTTCTGAGACAGGGTCTCCCTGTAGCCTCTACTGGCCTGGAACTCGCTATGTAGACCAGGCTGACCTCCATCTCACAGAGATCTGCTTGCCTCTACCTCTTGAGTACTGGGATTAAAGACATGCGCCACCAGCTCAGCACAAATGGTCTTTCTATAGGGAAGAATTCATTCTGTTTGGAAACTGAAGATAGAAGATCGCATTTTCCCTAGCAGGGAAGTTATTTAGGTGATGACAGATGTTTAGAGTTATCCACTTAATCATCTATGCAATAGTTTAAGATCAGCTATATTGCACTGAGACAGAAGTAGAGAATAAATAGAAGCACATCTCAAACGTGAAAGTTTTAAACAAAAACTAACGGGTATAAACAAGTTCCTTCAGTCTAATGAAAGCAGCCAGCAACGCAACAGGAAATACTAACTAGAGAAACCTTTTTGAAAAATGAATTCTAAGTAACAAATCAAAGGGGAGGAGTGAGAATGTAGCTCAGTGGTAGAGCAGCAAGTGCTTGGCGTGCAAAGTGCTGGGCTCAACCTCCTGTGCCACCCAGAAGAGGAGGGAGAGGGAGAGGAGGAGGGAGAGGAAGAGGGAGAGGAAGAGGAGGAGGGGGAGGAAGAGGATGGGGAGGAAGAGAAGGGGAGGAAGAGAAGGAGGGGGAGGAGAAGGAAGAAGATGAAGATGAAAAGGAGGAGAAAAAAAGGATGAGAAGAAGGAAGGGGGGAAGAAGGTGGCTTTTGATGGAGACTCAGATGAGTGTGAAGGGACAATAAGCAATTAGGATGACAAGCCTGAGACCCCCAGGCTTTCGGCAAACTTCTCAGGGCACAAAAGTCAACTGTTCCAACATATTTTATAAAACGATACATTGAATCTCATTTTCCGATTAGCCACTGTAATGAACAAGTCATCAAATATCCACATGATTATCAGCCTCTAACGCCCTCCTTAGCTCTAGAACTTTCTATCACCTTGAGTCAAATAGTTTCAAATGACTGAGTTGTGTGTGTGTGTGTGTGTGTGTGTGTAGGCATTTGTACCCAGGTGCTCACATGGGGAGCAGAGGACAACTTTCAGCAGTTTGTTCTTGACATCTACCTTCTTTAGAAGCAGAGTCTCTTGTTTCTGCATCTGACCCATGAGCTTCTGGCCAATTCTGTCTCTACCTCCCATATTGCTTTAAAAGTGCTGGGACTGCAGATGTGCAACATGGCATCAAACTTGTTTTTAAATGACCAGATTTCCTCAGCAAGCCCTCTTACCTGCTGCGGCATCTTGCCAGCCCATGTGACCTGTTCTGGCCAATGAAACATGTAGAGATTGTGTGTCTTTCAGGCAGAAGCTTTAAGATCTAGGCTATGACTTATACTTAGTCCCTTTCCATCTAGGACAGTGTGATAACAGTACTGAGTTAGCCTGGGTACGAGACTGAACCCCACAGCTAAACCTCAGTGGTATATAGTACTTGGTAAAATAACCTCTCTTGTCATAAGCCTTTGAAATTTGAGGGTGTCCTGAAATAGCAGCTCAACTCAGGTGATCCTTCCTTGCTCATTCTGTGCCCTAGTTTGCTTTGTATGGCTAAGATAAAATACTAACCATAAACAACTTGGGGAGAAAAGAGTTTATTTCGTTTTACAACTCTCACGTCAAAATCCATCACGAAGGGACGTTGGAGCAGGAACCTGGAAGCTGACCTGAAACAGAGACCACAGAGGAACGCTGCTTGCTGGCTGTCTTCTCCTGGCTTGCCCAATGAGCTTTCTTAAACAGCCTAGGCCGCTCTGACCAAAACCAACTTGGGGAGGAAGGGGTTTATTTCATCTTACTCTTCCAAGTGACAGTCCATCACGGAGGGAAATCAGGGCAGGTAACCCAAGGCAGAAACCTGAAGACAGACCATAAAGCCCAGACTCCGGAGGAATGCTGTTTACCAGCTTGATGTCTAGCCTGTGTTCAGCCTGATTTTACCTGCCCAAGGATGACACTGCCCACAGTGGGCTAGGCCCCCTACATTAATTAGCAATCAAGAAAATGTCCCACAGACTTGCCCACAGGCCAGTCTGATGGAGGAAACTCCTCAATTGAGGTTCCCACTTCCCAGGTGTTTCAAAGTTGTGCCAAGTTGACAAAAACCAATCAGCACTCTGTTGTGTGTGCCTCTGTGTGAGACAGAGGATTGAACCCAAGACCTTGTGCATGCCAGACAAGTGTTCCACCACTGAGCTATATCCCTAGCCCTTCTTTTACATTTTAGATCTCTGAAAATCTGCACAGAAGTTCGCATGAATTTTTTTTTTTTTTTTTGTCGTTTTGAAGCAGGGTCTCCCTGTAGCCCCAGCTGTCCTGGAACTCACTATGTAGACCAGGCTGGACTTGAACTCACAGAGTTCTTGCCTCTATCTCCCTTCCTCTACCCTCCCCAGAGTGCTGAGAGTGCTGGGATTAAGACATATGCTACTACACCCAGCCCAAATGTATCAAAAAAATAAATAAATAAATAAAAAGAAAACAGAGCTGAGCATGGTGGTGCACTTTAATCCCAGCACTTGGGAGGCAGAGGCAGGCAAATCTCTGTGAGTTCAAGGACAGCCTGGGATTACACAGAGGCTCTCTCAGAAAGACCAAGAAAGAAGGAAGGAAACAGGTGGGGCATGGTGAGGCAGAGGCAGACAGATCTCTGTGAGTTGAAGACCAGGCTGGTCCACATAGCAAGCTCTAGGCCAACTGAGGGGACCCTCTCTCAAAAAATTCTTTTCCATGCATTTATTTATTTGTGTGTGTTGGGGGGGAAGATACACGTGTACCATGGCATGCATGTGAAGGTCATAGAACAGCCTGCAGGTGTTGGTTCTCTCCTTCCATCATCTGGGTCCCTGGGATGGATCTCAAGTCCTCAGGCTTACTGGCAAGTGCTTTAACCACTGAACCATCTTGCCACCTGAATTGCTTACTTTAGGAAACATTAGTGTGTTCTGACTACTAAGCAATTACTAGGAAGGGACAGGACTTTGTGAAGTGTGTACACTTCATTTTGACACTAGCCTTAAGCAGGAGTCAAATCTTCTTAATCTTTATTGTTGACTTACCAACTCGGAGTCCTTTTAACCAACACTTTGCACTCAGGAAGACTTTATCTTACTATATCTTTTTGTTTGTTTAGTTTTATGTAGCCCAGACTGGTCTCAGACTCCCTAAGTAACTCAAACTTGCCTTGAACTCCTGACCTTCTGGCCTCCTGGGGTGGGGGTGGGGATTAGAGGCACTGGACTACCATGCCCAACTTGTATCTTACTATGTTCTTAACTAGAGTTCTTCAAACAAGTCATTGGTTTTATTTACCTAATAAACTAAGATGCCATTACCTAGTTCATGGGGTTATTAGGGGGATTAGATGAGATACTAAATTGAAGTACTTTACCTAAGAGTTATACAATAATGGCTACCATTAAATTCAAATGCGCCACAGCCTGCCTGCCAAATTCCCTGTGGTCAGAACCAACCCATCCACTAGGAGCTTTGCCTGTTCTGAAATGGTTTTCATTTTCTTTTTTTTTTTTTTTTTTAATATTTTATTATTTTTATTTTATGTGTATGAGTGTATTGCCTGAATGTATGTGAGTATACCCGTGTCGTGCAATGCCACGGAGGTCAGAAGAGGGTGTCGGATTCTCCTGGAACTTGAGTTAAGGACGGTTCATAGCTGCCGTGTGGGTGCTGGGAATCGAACCCAGTTCCTCTGCAAGAGCAGTGCTCTTAACCGCTGAGCCACCTCTCCAGCCCCAGTTTTCATTTTCTTAATGCCAAGGACTGTTTTATTGCAAAAATATTTTCAGAACAAATATTTTTGAAAACAATAAACAACCCATCTTTTTCCTTTCCCGAAAGATATCTGGAAAACGGAAGTCCTGTTCTGTGTCCAAGCCGCACAGATTATTACCTCCACTCGGACTGCGGTTGCTGTTCGATTTCTGATTATCTTTCTGTCCTAGGGTACAAGGCAAGCTCACAGCACATAAGGCCTCCCTCTGTCCTCCAATCCTCGCTTCCCATTAGTTCTGAACTGCTGTGGACAATCAGGCTTTCTTTTCAAATCGGCATGCTATTTTTTTTTTCCCCCGGTCTTTTTGAGACAGGGTCTCCCGGTAGCCCCAGCTGTCCTGGAACTCACTATGTAGACCAGGCTGGCCTTAAACTCACAGAGATCCACCTGCCTCTGCCTCCCAAGTGCTGGGATTAAAGGCATGCACCACCGTGCCCGGCTAGTCTTTTTTTTTAATATTTTATTTTTTATTATATGTGTGAATATATTGCCTGCATGTGTGTAAGTGCATCTTTGTCCTGCAGTGCCTGAAGAGGTCAGAAGGCTTTGGATTCCCCTGGATCTGGAGTTACAGATGGTTGTTAGCCACCATGTAGGTGCTGGGAACTGAAACAAGGTTCTCTGCAAGAGCAGTCACTGCTGAGCAACCTCTCCAGCCCCAGGCATGCTATTCTTTCTGAAGATAACTTCCTCCACAGAGAGTAAATGTCTCCTCCTCACCACCCCAGGTCAAATCTCTGTCCTTCCTGAGGTAGCAGAAGGTTTTTAAAGAACAAATAAAACACCAATGTCTGATATTTATGTACTTATTTTTTATTTAACCACTTTCCTGAATTTATGTATTAGTTCTCAAGGGTTTTGTTGTGTTTTGTAAATTCTCCAGGATTTTATGTATATTAGATCATAACATTAACTGCAAAGAAACAGCTATTTGGAAGACTTTGATTTTTTTTTCTTTCTTTCCTTTTTATATTTATTTTACTTATGTATTTATTTTTATATGTGCAGGGTAGGTGTGTGGGGTATGTGTACACATGTTTGTGTGCACATGTGCATGTTTGTGGTGGCCAGAGGAGGACATTGGGTGTCCTAATCTATCACTCTAAGCCTTATTTCGTTGAGGCTAACCCTGGAGCTAGTATGGCAGCCAGCAGGACCCAGGAATCCTCCTATGCCCTGTGCCCGCCCCACAATCCTGGGATTACAGGCACACAGGAAGCCACACCCACCTTTTTATCTGGGTGCTAGGGATTTGAACTCAGGTCCTCATGATTGCTACAACAAGCACCTCTCTCTTTCTCTCTCTCTTTCTCTCTCTCTCTCTCTCTCTCTGGAAAGGATACTTTCTGTTCTTTCTGCAAGAACAGAAACAAAAGAATGAATAAAATCTTGGAAACTGGGCCTAGTGGCTTACTCCCTCAATCCCAGCTCTTGGGAGGCTGAAGTAGGAGTATCAGTACTCTGGTTCTGAGGAGGCTAGCCTGGGCCACAGAGACACTATGTCAAGGAAACAAAAACAAAACAAACAACAAAAATAAGGAAGAAGGAAGAAAGGAAAGGAGGGAGGGAGGGAGGGAGAGTTCTAGCTTCAGTACAACAAAAAAAGAAGAAAAAGAAGGAAGGAAGGGAGGGAGGGAGGGAGGGAGGGAGGGAGGGAAAGAAGGAGCAAAAGTCTTTGCTCTGATCCCCTGACTCTGCACCTCATTAGCTGTACCCATGATCAAGTTGGTGCCTTTCATCTCAGCAGAGGCAGGCAGATCTCTGTGGGATGGAGACCAGCCTGGTCTACACAGCAAGTCCCAGGCCAGCTGGAGCTACAGGGAGACCCTGTCTCTAAAGAATCAAAGAAACAAACAGTTAAAAAATTTAAAAAAAAATTTTTTAAGTGCTTAGCAGGTCAGTAATAAAAGCAACTGCCTTTTATTAAGTATGTGTTATTGCTCAAAGATGCAAAGGAAATTTAAGTAAGTTAGGAGATGGCAAAATTTTACTTTGATTCTCAGCTATGGAAGTCTGAGGTTACAGCAGATGCTCTTTCTTGAAGATGCTGGGTGTAGAAGACCAGAGTTATCAAGACTTACAGAAGAGGGTCTGCTCCTGGACTTTTTCATAGTTTTCTCTTGCCTGCGTGTTTGCTATAAAGAATGTACTGCTACTGATCAGGGAGTCTAGTGCCTACTATGCTTCACCTTGGCTCTCATGGCTCCATGAAGGTTTAGCCTGGTCTTGAACTAGAGCACTATACAGCCAAGGTTGACCCTGAACTTCTGACCCTCCTGCCTCCCCCTCACCTCCCAAATGATGGAATAACAGGTGCTTGCCACCAGGTCTGGTTTACATGATGCTAGTGATTGACCTCAGGACTTCATGCTTGCTAAGAAAGCAGTCTTCCACTTGGTGAACTGAACTATATCCCTAGCCCCCACCCACCCACC
>NW_008331547.1:1058329-1079598 GCF_000622305.1 Nannospalax galili
GTACTGGGAACTAAAATACTATCTACGTGGAAATCACACACAAACTCCTACATACTTTCAATCATCTCTAGATTTTATTTATTGATTGATTTATTTGTTTCCTTATTTGATACAGAGTCTCACTATGTAGCCCTGCTGGATTGGGGTGGGGGGAGCGCAGTGGCATTAAACCAGGCTAGCTTCCTTGATGCCTGATTCGGTTAAGTGACCTGTATAAGCACTGCAAAAGTAGCACAAAGTTCAAGGCTCACAAGCATTCCCTGATATCATTTGTTGTTTCACATAAATTAGTTGCATGATTGTATCATAAGGATTTTTGTGTAAAGCAAAGTCTTTCTGTCTGTCAAGTTTATATTTTGATTTGTCATGAGTCTAAGATACTTGACTAACTCAAGCAGCAAATTAGAAAGTCAAGTAAGCCAATGAAACCAGCTAGGTAAACTCATTTCTGAGGATGGGGCAGGGCGGTGTTCTTAGATTTAAGGGCAGATTGGTATCTCTTTGGTCACCAAATTCTCATATGGGTGACAGCAACACTTTTCCATGTCAAGGAAAGGGAGATCAGGTAAATCCCACCGTCTTTTGCCCCCCAACCTCTGTAGGCCTTTCCTGAAGCCTGCTGACTCCAGCTTTGACTCTTCAGCATTTGAACTGAGAGTGATTCTCACGTGGTTCCCTAGAAGGCCCCAAAGCAGCACCCTCTCTTTTAAATGCAGATGATGTGATTCCCTCCCTGGAAGTGCGTTTCCTTTTCTCTAGCACCTTCACCTACCCTGGTCTTTCCTCCCACTTCCCACCATCTCACTTTCCCTCATCTGGGCTGTTGGAACCCAGACTTGTGGGGAAGTCAGGTTTTGTGGGCTCTACCGCTTCCTCTGGGGGCCTTGGTCGTAAAAAGGGCATTACCACGTCTGAGGACAGCCCTGCTCTCTGGTGCTGGCCTGATCGTGCAGCGGCCCTATCTTTAACTTCGTGGGAGAGGAGAAAAAACCCAAACCTGCCGTGTTTGATGGCGCAACTGTGGGGCTCTGATTCTTGGCTTTCGGTTTCATAACATCCATTCCCTATCTACCAGATAAAATCTTTAGCCACAGGCACTGCAGTGGAAGGAAATGCTCTTACCTGCTTGTTTGCAATTCTGCAACATTTGTGTGTTCCAAATTTCATATAAATTCACCATGGTTTCTCTTTTCTGTGGTAACAGCTTTAAACAAGACTGGAACCGATGAATATTTTGTTCTGTGGAACAAGGTATTTAGATGCTCCTCTCCAGTCTAAAAAAACAAGCAATGGGCCCAGCACAGCGGCTCACACCTTTCATCCCACCACTCGGGAGGCAGACAGGCAGGTCTCTGAGCCTGAGGCCAGCCTGGTTTATATACTGAGTTCCAGGACAGACAACAACCAAAACGAAAAGACGAAAAACCTTAGTAGTCCAACAACTTTGACTTTAGCCAGAAACCTCTCCACTGGAGCCCAGTGGTAGAGTGTTCAAGTAATAAGTCTGAGACCCTAGTCTCAATCCCTAAAATTGCCAAATAATAAATAAATAAATAATAAATGAAAAATAAATAAATAAATAGGTGATATACACCCACAATCCCATCACAGGTAGAGGCAGGAGAAACAGGCTGCCTTTGGCTACACAGTAAGTCAGAGACCAACCTGGGTTACCTGAGAACCTGAATCAAAAAACAAAACAGTATCCAGCCAGGTGTAGTGGTGAGTCCCAGGGGAGAACCTGTCTCAAAAAAAGATCAAAACACAAAACAAAACAAAACAACAACAACAAAGGAGATAAGCAAAGCCACTTGTTCCCTCAGCGGCCAGCTTTCTTAGTTTTCTGCTTTTTTGTTTTTTAAGTTGCTAGGGCTGGCCTCCAGCAAGACTCCTGCCTCAGCCTGCAGGGTAGCTGGGAGCGCAGGCATGTGCTACCACGCCTGCTCCACTGGTTCTGCTCCATTGCCTCATCTGCCCTAGGTAGCCTGCTCACCCTCCTGTTTTGTGATTTGGAATAGGCCAAGCTAGCCTTGGGTGCGCACAGCAGGGCGCCGCTCCCTACCACTTCTGCTTTTAAGAGATCTCCTTCCCTTCTCTCTCTCTCTCTCTCTCTCTCTCTCTCTCTCTCTCTCCCTCGCTCCCTCTCCTCATTTAGTTTGCTGCAATCTTAACTCTGATACAAAGAGCTGGAGTTGGGTCCCTTTACCCACAGCAGGCAGGAAGGATAATAGATCTCCCTGGCCCAGATTACAGGGAGCCCCATAAACCACAGCCAGGAGCCACCTCAGGATGGACCTGGGTCCACAGGGACCTATGTGGGAGCCATTGCCCTATTTAAACAGGGCAGAGAAGTCCCCATGTCTCTTCTCCTTCAGAGTTAGAAAATTTCCCATCATAAATATCATAAATGACTTCATTCTGCAGCTGTTGTTGCAGAGGTTAAATTCACAGCTTAGTACAATCCTCTGCTTGTTACAGCACCTTCCAGAAGAGTCTCAATTTATTAGCCAAAACATTACTTTGAGCTGCAATAAAAGCGGGATATGTTCAGACAAAGAAAGTAGGAGCGGGGAAACAGCGGCTGGCAAGGAAAACTACAAATTGTTACACCAAAAGTTTTGGGATTTATTCACTTAGGTTTAGAGTGAAGTAATAAGACACCCGACAAGGGTGGAGGCTTTTATTTTGTTTTGTTTGCTTTTAACTTTTGTTGTTTTGCTTTGTTTTGAGACAGGGTCTCCTAAGTAGCCTTGGCTGACCTGGAACTCACCATGCAGACCAGGCTGGCTTTCAACGCACAGACTTGCCTCTCCATCCTGAGTGACAGGACTAAAAGTGTGTATCACCATGCCTCACTTGCTTTAATTTTAATTTCTGAGGCAAGGTGTCATTTAGTACAGGCTGGCCTCCAACTGCAGAGAATGAGCTTGAACCCCGGACCCTCCCGCCTCCGCTTCTCAAATTCTGGGATTTGAGAATTATTTGCCTGTCAATAATGGAAAGTTTGGATGTCTCCAGGCTGTTTCTCCCCAGGATGGAGCCTTGGTCATCTTTCCTGTTACCCCACACCTGTCTACCCTGGCTGCTCAGTTCTGGCCATGTATAGGCCAGAAAGTCAAGAAGAGAAACTTCATGAGAAGCTGACCCTGACAAACCTTGACTGGAGACTTCTGGCTTCCAGAACTCTGACAGAAGTGCAGATAATTTGAAATAATATAAATCTTTTTTTTTTGGTCTTTTTGGTTGCAAGCCTGAGGCTTTAATGTCTGCTCCAGCTCTCCAGCCCAATAAGTCCTTTTTGAAAGGAACTCATTTTAAAGCGATTCTTTAGTATACTTATAATTTTACCCACTGTTAAAGATGAAAGCAAATATGCATACTAAAAAGATACAATCTCTAGTTTTTCAGCATAATACAATACAAAGATATACTAATTTGATGCATGCTGAAGAACGTTACGAAATTGGTAAAAGCTTTCCATTTCCTAGGCTGAGGATGTTGCTCAGTGGGGGAGGGCTTGCTTAGCATGCAGGAAACCTTGGGTTTGATCTCTAGTCCCACATAAATCAAACTTGCTGGTACAGGTTTAATCCCAGCCCTGGAGGATCGGAAGTTCAAGGTCATCCACAGCTACACAGCAAGTTCGAGGTCAGCCTGGGCTGCATGAGCCCACATCTCAAAACAAGAACGTCCCGGGGAGTCACAGCGTGCTGTAGTCCCAAATCCAGCTGCTTCCGGTGACTTTCTCACCCAGTGTGACAGCCTGCGCACAGAGCCACTGAGAAGAGCACGTGTGTGTTTGGAATGAAGTAGTAAAACTGAAGTCCCACGTCGTAGTCGGGGTGACTGCTGCCAGAAATAACTCAGATCATTGCCTGCTTCATTTTTAGTTAATCTTTGGTTGCTGTGGGTTCAGAAGCCTTTTATTGGTGCCACGTATCTTGGGACTCCCACGTGTTCGTGACCCAAAGTTTTGTCCTGGGGTAGGTAGGGGTGGTTAAAAGCATTTGCCCAGCCAGCCTGACAATGGAGTCGGTCCCCGGAACCCATGTAAAAAGCTAGATGTGGTGGCTCCAATCTGCAGTCCCAACATTCCTAGGGTTAGATGGGAGGTGGAGACAGGAGACTTGGCCACAAGCTCCCAGGCCACCTAGCTGGAGTGCACTGACCTGCAAACAACAAACGAGACCGGTCCTCAGCAAAGTGGAAGACCAGACCGACTCCTGAAAGTTGTCCTCTGACCTCCGTGTACATGCCCCTCCCCCAAAGTTAATTAACTAAAGAATACTTAAAGCAGCTTTGCTGTAACCTCATTATTTAGTTTTCATATGCTTGAGATAAACTTTCTATACACGTTTTAAGCATTTTAGGGCCTGGAAAGATGGTTCAGTGGTTAAGAGAACTGGATGGTCTTGCAGAGGACCCCAGGTTTGGTTCCCAGCACCCACATGGTGACTCATAGCAGTCTAACTCCAGTTACACAGATAATAAATCTAAAAATAAGTAACTTATTTTTAAAAGTTTTAAGCATTTTAGTTAGCTATATTTGAGATTGAATTTGAGCTCAGCTTGTGCTGTATTTCCATGACTTTTCCTGCACGTGGAGTCACAGATAATAAATAAATCTAAAAATAACTTATTTTTAAAAGTTTTAAGCATTTTAGTTAGCTATATTTGAGATTAAATTTGAGCTCAGCTTGTGCTGTATTTCCATGACTTTTCCTGCACGTGGAGTTAGGCCCCCTGGACAGAGTCTCTGGGACCCTTGCAGAGCAAGCCTCATCTTTTGGCCTTTGGCCTTTATTCAAAGGTATCAAAGTACCAGACGCTTGAAAGCTGTTTTTGTGTCTATCAGCGAGATGTGGCCAGGGATGGTTTGCAGGGCATCAAGCAACGTCCTCTTTATGAGACTCTACAGGAGAACAATTTCACAGGTATGGGATCAAGGAGCGTTTCATTGATAGTTTGGCTTTAATCTTATGACAAATCTTGAAATTGAGCAAGTTCCCTCTGTGCTCTGTTCCTCAGAAACATGAGGCTGAATCTGCAGCTGACCATCCACCCTTCCTCAGAGAGAAGCTAAACAGTTGGTGTGCGCTGCCTGATCCCTGGAGTTTTCCTGCACTCACTTCCTGTCCGACGGTTGTTTGAAATACATTTCCCCTGTTGATCTAGGTGAATTTTGTGGCACAGGAATCAGGTCATAATTTTCAGCCTCTGTTTACAGCTGGGGGAAAATGAACAAGCCAACGAGACAGCTCAAGGTGTTTTCTGTCTGGTGAACCAAAGCTAGCTCTAAGAATTGTCCTGGTGTCCCCCCGCACCCCCGGGATCGTACTCAGGCCTTCACACAAACCAAGTCAATGTTTACCACGGAACTGTACTCTCAGCTTTAGATATTTTCAAAAACTCACACCCAAGCCCTCCTGTGTGCTAGGCAGGTATCATTCTAACAAGCCACATTCCTGAGCCCTAGAGAAATTTACTTTTTAGATTTTTTGTTTTGTTTTGTTTGACACAGGGTCTCATCTCACTATGTAGCCCTAGCTAGCCTGGAACTCACTATGTAGACCAGGTTCAGTGCAAACTCTGCCTACCTCTGCCTCCCTCTGCTAGGATTAAATGTGTGCGTCATCACACCCAGCCAAGTTTTAATTTTTTGAGACAGAGTCTCACTATGTAGCCCAGACTGGCTTCACATTCACATGATCCCCCTGCCTTGGCTTCCCAAGTACATGTGACAGGTGTGAGCTATAACACCTGGCTCCTAGATCGTTTTGGTCTAAGATTTGTGTGTATAAATGCTAAAACATTTAGACAGAAGGTAAGAATCTCAATGATCTTGCTGGCTATCATAGTGACACCGCTGCCTATTTGCAGAGAAAGCAAACATTCTCTTGAACCATGGATCTCGACCCTCTACAAGCAGTCACACCTAGCAGAACCAAATCCAAACATCCCCAAGGCTAAAGAACTTTAACCCTGAACCTAGAACTCACAGGTTCTAGCTATGCTTCCCCAAGACTGTAGTGAAGGAGCCCCTCTCAGGAAATGAGGGAAGCATGCTTCCTGCCTTCTGCAGCTTAGCGAGACCATGGACACAAAGCACTGGAGAAGGAGGTGCTTCGTGGTTATGAGTGAGGAAGCACATGGTTACCATGTCTACAGGATCACAGCTTTGTGTGTTTGATACACAAAGCTCTGACTTCTCTAAGTGGAGTAAGCACTAAGGTGAATGCTGATGTGTATGAGCAGGTTTGCAGAAGAGGAGGAGGAAGAGGAGGAAGAGGGGAAGGAGGAGAAAAGATGGAGGAGCAGAGGAGGAAGCAGAGGAGGAAGGAAGAGACTACTCTTTGTTTAGGCAATGGGTTATTTTTTTCTAAGCTGATACTTTTTTTTAAGTATCTCAACAAACCATTTCTGCTCGCTCTGCTGTCTTGGGGTATATGCCACAGTGTAGCATCTGAATTCAAACCTTAGCTCTGTCAATAAACGTAACCTGCTCACACTAATTGCACAGGTTTGACTCCCAGCATCTCAGGCAGGCCCTGGGCTTGCTCCATCTTCAGTAAGGCTCTGCTTTTGACTTCCCTCCTGTCCACTCTCAAATGTACAGTGGCCTGGGTCACACGAAGGGCAAAATGAAACAGTATAGTAAATCAATACAAACTACTTGAAACACAAGTTCATTTACGAAGGCTAATACATTAAAGAGATATAAATCAATTCCAGGCACCTCGTATGAGCTCCCTAAGTACCTGTGCTAGTCACTCTTGTGTAGCCTGGGCTGACAGATGCTTGGTGCCCATGGAATGTTTGGTTGAAATAAAGTTAGAACAAAGCATCCTTCAGGGCTAGGGATGTAGCTCAGTTGATAGAGTGCGTGCCTAGCACGCTAGAAGCCCCTGAGCTCCACCCAGAGCATCCCATAAACTTGGTGTGGTGTACCTGTAATCCTAGAATTTGAGAGGTGGAGACCAGTGGATCAAGAATTTAAGATTGAGGGCCTGGAGAGATAGATGGCTCAGCAGTTAAGAGCACTGGCTGCGCTTGCAGAGGACCTGGGCTCAGTTCCCAGCACCCACATGGTGGCTAACAGCTCTCTATAACTCCAGTTCCAGGGGAATCTGACACTCTCTTCTGACCTCTGTGGGCATTGCATGACAGGGGTGCACTTACACACATGCAGGCAATACACTCATACACACAAAATAAAAATAATAAATATAATATTATTTTTTAAAGTTTAAAATCGGGTCTGGAGAGGTAGAGATGGCTCCGTGGTTAAGATCCCAGACTGCTCTTCAGAGGACCCAAGTTTGATTCCCAGCACCCATATCAGGCATCTTACAACTGCCTGTAACTTTAGGGAAGATTCCAGGGAATCTAATGCATCTGGATTTTGTGGTCACTTGCACTCACATGCATATACCCACATTCACACTCACACACACACATAATAAAATAAATCTTTTTTTTAAAGAAAAGAATTTAAGCCTTTCCGATAGTGACGACTTTTCTACGAGAACAAGCCTCTCGCAAAGGATCTCCTTCATCCCTCTCCAGAGGAAAAGAGGAAACACAAGAAAACCTGGTGCAGAGCCCCAATTCCTACTTCATGGTATGAAATGCCAGGATGCTATAAAATCACCACGGTCTTTGGTCAAGCACGAACAGTAGTCTCGTGTATTGGCCACTCCACTGGCCTCTGTCAGCCTACATCAGAAAAGCACGGCTTACAGAAGGATGTCCTTTAGGAGGACACAGCACTCAAAGTACCCTGAATCAAGATACGTGAGAAACCATCTCAATAAACACATTTCAATTAAAAGAAAAAAAAAGAGTTTAAGATCATCTTCATCTATACAGCAAGCTTGAGGCTACCCCTGGGATACATGAGACCTGAGCTTGATTTCTAGAAGCCATGGAAAGAGGAAAAGAGAGAACTCACTCCACCAAGCTGTGGTCTGACAACAGGAAAGCTGTGTCCCACACGCTCCCCTCCCCACCACAGTACAGCAACAATAATAATAATGACAAGTTCTTAAAGTATTTGCTGTAACCTCATCATGTGCCATGCTGCTCTGCTGTCTTAATATCCAGGATTTCATTTCAAAATTAGATGAACCCAGAAAGGTATCGCTTTTCGCATCTGTTTTTTGAGAAGTCATGTGTATTAGTCAGCATTCTTCCCTCATAACAAATACCTCCTAAAGAGAAAAAGGCTTTTTTTTTTTGGCTCACAGTTTTGAATATTTCAGTCCACAACGGGTTGGCTTCATTGCTTTTAACTGTGGCCAAGGGGAAAGGTTTGCCCAGGCATTTATCTCATGAGGTCATGGGGTAGATAAGGACAACTGGATGATCTGGGATCCCACTATCCCTCCAAGCCTGATCCAGTGGTCTAAGAATTGCACTAGACCCTGTCTCTTAAAGATTCCAACAGTTCCCTCCCTACAGTTGGGCCTTGGGGGACATTCAAGGTACGAGCTAAGACCAAGTGTGACCAGGTCTCTCATTCCAGCAGTCAGGAGGCCCAGGAAGAAGAATTGTAAGTTCAAGGCAGCCTGGGCTACATGAAACCAGTCTTAGAAACAAAACAAATGAACAACAACCATCTAGAATTCAAACCCTAACAAGCAGCCCTGAATTTCTATTTTTTATTTCTATAATAAAATCATTAAACTTATTCTAAAGTATAAAGCAACAGTATACTATTCGAACTTCCCTTTCCTGTGAAATAACTATTTGAATGCTGAGTTCTTGATTATAATTAATTATAACTCAGAAATCTCAGGAGTGAGCTGAGAGACTCATTCATGGGCCACTCCTGGCACCATAGGCTCTGTGGTACCCACCCTAAGGAGGGATGCTCCTTATTAGTGCTTCACAGTGGTCCCGGGCTCTATGTCAATATTGTTCAAGACATACCCCATGCCCAGCTCTAAATGAATCCTCTGTATCATCCCCCTTCTCCCAAGGCTCAGAGAGCATTGCAGAAGAGAAGGCAGAGAGATTTTAAGAGCCAGTGGACATCCTCAGAGACAAAGTGCTTCCTGAATATGACTAAGCCATTGCACGCATGAGCTCACCGCAGCTGTGAATGTATGCACAAGACTTGTACAATATCCAACCAGCCAAAATCCCAGCGTGGAAGCAGGGAAGGCTTGTGAAGCCCCAACCCTATCTGAGGAGCTACTGGTAGCTGATGGCTGCTGGGAGAGGGAAAGTGGAGAGGAGAGGGCTGTGGCCTCCGAGAGGCTCCTGTAGGTGGCCCACACCAGTGCACATGTGGGCAACACTAAGTGGACTCAGCAGGTTTAAAAACAAAGAATGTGAAGTCACAGGGAAAAGTGGTCAGGGACCAGGAAAAGAGTCGGAGAGGAGGGGCTGGGTAGCTTTGATCAAAACACATTATATGCACGTATGAAATTCTCAAACAATAAGAATTTTAAGGGGCTGGAGAGTTGGCTCAGCAGTTAAGAGCACCGACTGCTCTTGCAGAAGACCTGGGTTCAATTCCCAGCACCCACATGGCAGCTACAAACCATCCATAACTCCAGTTCCAGGGGAATCCAAAGCCCTCTTCTGACCTCCAAGGCACTGCACGACACGGGTGCACTCACATACATGCAGGCAACACACTCATACACATAAAATAAAAATAATAAATTTAAAAAAAAGAATTAAAAAAACCCCAACTTTCTCTAGTATGGGCAATCCATGGCTCACAGATTCTAGGGTTAAACTGTCCCTGCATCACTGGAGTCATGATGGAGGAGATGATGGTGATGATGATAATGGAGTTTTGAGACAGGCTTTCACTGTGTAGCCCCATCTGAATTCATTCTGTTGCCCAGGCTACAGTCATCCTGCCTCAGCCTTCCAGATGCTGGGACTACAGGTATGCACTGCCACACCAGGTGTATAATAAAGATTATTATTATTATTATTATTATTATTATTATTATTGATCTTTTTGAGACAGGGTCTCCCTGTAGCCCCAGCTGGCCTGGATTTGCTATGGAGACCATGCTGGCCTCGAACTCACAGAGATCCACCTGCCTCTGCCTCCCGAGTGCTGGGATTAAAGGCATACGCCACCACACAGCCGACCCTAAAGATTATTAATAGTACTTCCCGGAACTTGGCCTATTCAAGAATAGTTTAGATACATGGATTCAAACAAAGCTAATGAGGAGCTACAGAGATGGCTCAATGGTTAAGAGCACTGGCTGCTTTTGAAGAGGACCTGGGTTCAGTTCTTGGCACCCTCATGGCAGGTAATAACCATCCATTAACTCCAGTCCCAGGGGAATAGATGCCCTTTTCTGACCTCCTCGGGCATTGCACAACACAGGTGCACTTACACACATGCAAGCAAAACACTCATACACATAAAACAAAAAAGAAATATATCAAGCAGAGATGGTGATTAAGAAAAATAAGTATTGGGGCTGGAGAGATGGCTCAGCAGTTAAGAGCGCTGACTGCTCTTGCAGAGGACCCAGGTTCGATTCCCAGCACCCACATGGCGGCAACAAACCGTCCTTAACTCCAGTTCCAGGGGAATCCAAAGTCCTCTTCTGACCTCCGCGGCATTGCACGACACGGGTGCACTCACATACATGCAGGCAAAACACTTACACACATAAAATAAAAATAATAAAATATTTTTTAAAAAATTAAAAATAAACAAAAAGAGAAAAATAAGTATTAACACAAGTGCTAGCATATACAATGTGGGGCACAGGACATGTCAAGGATGAGCTGGTAGGCCAGACATGGTGGCACACACTTTTACTCTCAGCAACCAAAAGTTGTCCTCTGACCTCCACACGTGTGCTGTGGCATGTGTGTGTGCCCACACACATGCACACACAGAGTAAATAAGCAAATAAATAAACGTAATTTTTAAGCTTTAGGAAAACAGTGAGTTTGAGTTTTCTTCTTCCTCTTCTCCTTTAGCTTCTTTCAGTGTTTTAAGACAGGCTCTATATGAAAATGTCCCCCATAGGCTCCAATAGTTGGACATTTTGTCCCCAGTTGGTGGCACTGTATTGAGAGGTCTTAGAAGGTGTGGCCTTGCTGGAGGAAGCATGTCACTGAGGTCAGGCTTAGAGAGTTCTAAAGACTTGCCAGATTTCTTATTGCTCTCTACTTCCTGTGCCTGCTTGAAGATGTGTGTGCTCCTTTCTGCTCCTCCCCCAGCCACCTCTGCCACCATGCCTTCCTACCATGATGGGCTCTGATTCCCCTGGAACCATAAGCTCAAATAAACTCTTCCTTCTATAAGTTCCCTTGGTGTTCTATCACAGCAACAGAAAAGTAGCTAATACATGGTTTAATGGAGCTTGGGTTCGTCTTAAATTCTTCTGTATAGAGCCAAGAACTCCTGATCCTCCTGCTTCTGCCTTCTAAGTGCTGGGATGACAGGCATGTGCCACCGTGCCTAGCCCAAGTTCTCGGTTTCAAAACACGTTTTAGAAAACCATTACTTAGCCAGGCATGGTGGCGCAGGCCTTTGATCCCAGCACCAGGAGGCAGAGGCAGGCGGATCTCTGTGAGTTCAAGGCCAGCCTGGTCTACATAGTGAGTTCCAGGACAGCTGAGACTACAGGCAGACCCTGTCTCAAAAAGAAGGAAAAACAAAAAACCTGTGCAAGTGCGATGCTACATTTTCTGTGTAGCTTATATATGCCACTCAACAATGTATATCCTGAACAATCCTTCTCTCCATTTTTCTATGATCTAAGTGGCTTTCTGATCCCTCTGAAATGTTGACTGTGTGTACTCATGTGTGTTTCTCCTTCTCCTTCTCCTTCTCCTTCTCCTTCTTCTTCTTCTTTAGTACTAGGATTGTACCAAGGGCCCAGAATCCCAGATACTAAGAGGCTGAGGCAGGAAGATTGCAAATTCAAGGCCTGCCTAGACCACAGAGTAAGTTTTAGGCCAGGTTGGAAATTTTACTAAAACTTTGTCACAAATGAAATAAAAAGAGGGCCAGGGCTGGGGATATACCTTAGTGGTAGAATTCTTGCCTAATATGTTCCAGGACTGGGTTCAATTCTCAGTACAAGTAAAATGAAAAAGCATGGTATTCAGGTAAATGGATAAAAGATCAATACTGATCAAAACTCCAGGGAAGGACTCCACCACAATAGTCATTTGATTTCCGACCAAGGTATCAAAATTTAGTAGGGAAAGAAAAGTCTTTATACTGGATGCACTGGCATAACTGATTCCAGTGTGGAAAAAAACTGTGTAGATGTAAATGCAATGGAATGTAAGAACATTGCCAATCAACACAGAGACACCTGGACAGCATGGATTCAGAAACAGAGAGGATGCAGGATGTACTGTGTCTTGATGGCTCTTTCATTTAATCATGAGGCCAAATGGTGCACAATTTCACACCTATGACATTGAACTATGAAACTGAAAGTCATTCAAAAGCCTATAAGATTGGTTCCACAGCAGAAAACCTGAATTTGCTTGTGCTCATTAAAGAAACAGGATTAGCTGGGTGTGGTGGCACACACCTTTAGCCCCAGCACTCAGGAGGCAAAAGGAAGTGGATCTCTGTGAGATCAAGGCCAGTCTGGTCTACACAGCAAATTTCAATCCAGTCAGGGCTACAAAGTAAGACCTTGCCTCAAAAACCAAATCAACAAATAAAAAACCAAATAGAGTCAGTAAACAAAACTACCCACAAAATGACGTCGGAGGGCTGGAGAAATGGCTTGCTCAGTAGTTAAGAGCACTCGCTGCTCTTGCAGAGGACCCAGGTTTGGTTCCCAGCACCCATATGGCAGCTAACAACCTTTAGTAACTCCAGTTCCTGAAGTCATGCATCTTCTGGCCTCCCTGGGCATTGCATGACAGGGGTGCACTTAGATGCATGCAGGCAAAACTGATACACAAAATAAAATAAATGTTTTCTAAAGGACATCAGAGCTAGGCAATTGTATAGTGAGTTTTTACTAAATCAAAGAAAGAGAAAAAAATAAGCTGGATGTTTCATAAACTATTTCATAACTGGAAAACATGAGTGAGTCCCCTATTCATTTTACAGAGTAGTATGTCCTTACTATGCAAACTGACAAAGAACTGTATGAGAAAAATTATAGTTTAATCTCCTTAATCAACACGGTTCTAAAAACCCTAGTGAAATATGATAAAAGTTAATTTATCACTGTATTTTAGAAGGTAATAAATCATGAAGAAATACGGAATACCCCAAGGACACAGAATCATTTAGCATTAGAAAAAGAAATCTATTAAAGTTATTTAACAAAATAACACGTTAAAGGGGAAACTCTCCAATCATCTCTTGTTTAATGATTTCAGGAAAACAATTATTAAAATTAGAGATCTATTTATCCTTAAAAAAAAAAAACTTGGCAAATCAGGACTGGATTTTCCCTTAATATAATATAACAAAGGGACCTTAAGAACCAAAGATTATAACATCCTGCAGAGCGATGAAACGGGCGTTTTTCATTGACTGTCAGGAAGAACAACGAGCAGACAGTCTTGCAGTTTCTTATCAACATTGTACTACGTCCAACTTGGAACAATGGAGAAAGAAATAAGTCAGAGGGCACCAAGTTTCATCTCGGGACTCATGTCGCTCATACAGGAAGAGGAGGAAGAGGAACGGCTTTGAGGGAGTCTCCTTCGGTTAGGAAATTCTACTGCTCAATTACTAGTGAGGAGTGAGGGTTTGGACTGACAGGTACTGAGGGGGGGGAAGGACAGCTTAAGAACGCTTGCCAGGTGGGATGGCGCACGCGTTTAATCCCAGGTGAGGCAGAGAAAGATGGATCTCTGTGAGTTAGAGAGAGAGAGAGAGAGAGAGAGAGAGAGAGAGAGAGAGAGAGAACCCCTTGTTTGTGTTATTGTTATCATTTATTTCTGTTTAGATCGATCCTGTTGCGGAACTGAGGCTGTTCCTGGGCTCAAGCAGTCCTTTCCCAGCCTTCTGAACAGCGGGTACTATTGACCTACACCCCACCCCCAGCTGCTCTTTCTATCAAATGAAGAACGCTGGGCCCTGAGAAGCACGGAGAGAAAAGGAGAGCTCGGTCTGCTGCTGGAAAGGACTCAACTTTACAAAGACTCAAGGGAAAATAAAATCTTTTTTTTTTTTTTTTTAATGGATCTAGAGAGATGGCTCAGCAGTTAAGAGCCCTTGGGCTTTGTTTAATATTTTTAATATTATTTTGTTTTATGTGTATGAGTATATTGCCTGCATTCATGTAAGTGCAAACCCACGGAGGCCAGAAGAGGGCATCAGATGCCCTGGAACTGGAATACAGATGGTTGTTAGCTGCCATGTGGGTGCTGGGACTCGAACCCAGGTCCTCTGAGAGCATAGCCAGTGCTCTTAACTGCTGAGCCATCTCTCCAGACCCATAATGTTGTTTCTTAACTACACCTGTCTTCTAGACACCTGTAGCAGCCTGGGATACTTGGTCTCATACATGTTAAAAAAAAAAAAAACATAAAAAAGAATCTAGTAGGGACTGGGATATAGCTTAGTTGGTGGAGTGCTTGCCTAGAATGTACAAATACATGAAGCCCTAGGTACAAGCCTCTGGGCCACATGAAACCAATATGGAGGCACAAGACTGTAGTCCCAACATGAGGGAGTCAGAAGCAGGAGGATCAGAAGTTCTAGGTCATCCTCAACTATTTAACAAGTTGAGTTACAGGCCAGCCTTGGGTACATGAATGAGAGAGAGAGAGAGGGAGAGAGAGAGAGAGAGAAAGAGAGAGAGAGAGAGAGAGAGAGAGAGAGAGAGAGAGAGAGCACACTTAGTGCAATGATGACCCCACTGAGAAATTACAAAAATTTGGTGCATTATAATCACAAGAGTCAGGGCCTAGAGAGTTCACACCCTTTTATGACTATAATAAGGACCTAGAAAATCATAATGTGGTATTTGCAAGTCTGTATATTAAACAGTTTGCAAAACTGGTAAGAAAAATCTTTACCTTCCATAAGCTGGGCACGAAGCTCAGGAGCTCAGGGGAGCTTGCCTAGTACATACAAGGCCCTCATTCAAGCCTCAGCACAGTATGACTCTCTCTCTCTCTCTCTCTCTCTCTCTCTCTCTCTCTCTCTCTCTCACACACACACACACACACACACACAGGCTCTGCCAGGTGATTCCTATTGCTGAAGTGGCTTGCCCATAGACTCTCCTCGGTTGCTAGGCGACATGGACACAGGAAAAGAAAGGTCTGACAAGTGTTTTAGAAGATTTACTGGAAACACTGGAATTCATTTATAGACAAAGTTCTTATTGTCTCTTCTGCTTTTGAAATATTTCATTTAGGTGGGAAATTGTCTAGGGAAGAAGGAACACAGAAGGAAAACACCTTCTTTTGGGGACCCCTAATTTCCCACTGAGTAGATATTTTATACTGAATATCTGAGCACTCAAGCTAATGTCAAGGTATAACTTAGTTCAAAAAGAAGTAAATTCTGGGGGCTGGAGAGACGGCTCAGTAGTTAAGAACACTGACTGTTCTTGCAGAAGACTGGGTTCAAATCCCAGCACCCACATGGCAACTAACAACTGTCTGTAACTCCAGTTCCAGGGACTCTGATAGCCTCCTCTGTCCTCTGTGGGCATTGCACAACATGGATGCACTTACCTACATGCAGGCATAACACTCATACACATAAAAAATAAAAATAGCCAGGCGTGCATGCCTTTAATCCAGCACTCGGGAAGCAGAGGCAGGCAGATCTCTGTGAGTTCAAGGCCAGCCTGGTCTATATAGTGAGTTCCAGGACAGCTGGGGCTACAGGGAGACGGGAGACGAAAAAGACTATCACATTAATTTCAGCCCTCGCTTTTTAATCTAACTCCTGTGTACAGTTTTGGTATATTTATTGTTATAATTCTAATGCCTTCAGATTCATCCAGTTCCAGGGGATCCCATGCCCTCTTCTGACCTCCAAGGGCATTGCATGACACAGGTGCACTTACAAATGTGCAAGCAATATATTCATAAAATAAAAGGAATAAATAAAACATTTTTAAAGAGTACCTGCACATGTCTTGGAAGGAATATATATACATCTATATCTATCTATAATATAACCATCTATATTATAACACAGAATAACTTAAATATGTTAATATGAACTATGAATACTCATTATGGTCAGAAAGTTTAATTTTTTTTTTAAAAAAGAGGGTCTCCCTATAGCCCCAGCTGGCCTAGAACTCACTATGTATACCAGGCTGGCCTCAATCTCACAGAGATCTGCCTGCCTCTCCATCCAAATGGTGGGATTAAAGGTATGCATCACCACACCCAGTTCTATTTTGCTATTTTTCATATTCAAATCATGGTTTATTTGTTTTTTTCTTTTTTTTTCAGGTGGGGATTAACCTCAAGACTTTGTGCATGCTAGATAAGTGCTCTCAAATCAAACAATTGTTATCTTTTACTTTCCTTTTTAGAGGCGGGGGGGTCCCTTTTTGAGACAGGGTCTCCTGTAACTGAAGCTGGCTTTGAACCCCTGATCCTACTGTCTCTGTCTCCCAAGTGCTAAGATTACAGGTGTGCATCACCACATCTGGTTTCAAAGCACATAATTCTTTTAAATTAACAGTAGAAAAATCAACTTTGGTCTAACCAATAGACTTGGGCAAAATTCTGACAGCACAAACATTCTAGAGTTACAGCCAAGAATTTAACTGTACCACTTTTAAGCTTATTTTCAAAGCATAAAAGATATTCTGTCTCCATAGACACATTCCAATTGTGTGTCAAAGCTTCTCACTCACTGATGACATCACAATGAACTTGTCAGCTCATGCTCCACCAAGGCTGTGCTGGGCACTTTGTTCTGTTTGCAACAAGCACTATCACTACTATAATGAGTTCACTGCCTTTATCATATATATTTTTTGTTTTTTAATTACATTTACTTATTTTCCTACTTTGAATGTGTGGATGCACTCGTGTGCCAGGGCACGCATGTAGAGGTCGGAGGACAGCCTATAGGAGTCGATTCTCGCCTTCCCATTTAGGTCCCTGGGATCAAACTCAGGCCAGTTGGTGGCAAGCTCCTTTACCCAGTGAGCCATCTCATTGACCCTATCATATTTCATTAAATTATAAAACAGAACGTTGGTCTCATAGCCAGGACTTCTGGTCATGTGGTTGCACCTGTGTTCCAGAAATCTCTGAAAGAACTGGGGATTTTCTCTCATAGGAGAATGCTGATCTTCTTCTGGCATGGTCTCATTCATGCTTATTAACCACACAGACCACTCATTTCTTCACGCTTTCTATATTGAAGTTATTTATGTATTTATGTGTTTAAGACAGAATGTCACATATTCCAGGCCAGCTCCAAACTCACAGCATAGGTGAGGATAATCTTGAACTTCTGATCCTCCTGCCTCAACCTTCCAAGTGCTAGGATTACAGGCATGGGCCACCACACCCAGTTTATGGGGTAGGGTTTTCCATCGTCAATCCCAGGCTGGCCTGAACTCACCATGCAGCTTAGACTGGCCTCAAATTCCCAGCAACCCTTCTGCCCCAGCCTCCTGAGAGCCAGGAGCACAGGCATGCGTGCACCCCCAGCTACACTAAGGAGTGTTTTCAAGTTCTAATGACATTTGGTGCAGCATGTAAAGTAATGCTCATATAAATGTCTTAAGTGCATTATCGCTGGGATTTCTGCAGATGACCCAGCAGCCAAAACTTTCATCTAGGTAAACAGATGATCATTACTTCATTCCTGACTCAGAGTTCGTGAGGGATGGCAAGTCCAAACATCAGTTCAATTTGCAATAAACTCACCGGTGCAACCCTGTGAAGATACGGCAACCCTCTGTGCCTTGGCCCTGAGTGTATCACTTTCAGCTCTAACCGCCCTGGCCCTACATCACCTTCACTCACCTGGATTCTCCCAGACTGCTGGGTTTCAGAGAACACTGAACAATTGAAAAGTCACCGGACTTCCCAGGAGAAGGTGAGGTCATAAACTCCTTAAGGAAACAAAACAAAACCTAAGAGGCCTGTGCTTGAAGGAAGACAGGTTTGAGCTAACCTTGGGCAGGGATTTCACTTCCTGGTATTTCCAAGCCCTGCCGCCCTGCCAGACCCCACTTTTGCTTGGATGCCCTTGAGGTGATGTTGTGGTTTCTAATCCTTCTCTGAGAGAGCAGTAATCAGGGTGTCACACTCCATAGAGACCTCCCTCTTAGGTAGAGCAGACAAACAATAGCATCTCTCCAGGAACTGGGACAGACAACCCTTTCAAAACAGCAGATGAATCATGCCTATTTCACATCCTGAACAAATTTAGGTCCACTTCCAATGGTCTACCAACCATGACCAGAAAGCACAGGCACACTCAAAACTGTTGGTCTTAGGGGCCTTAACTGTTACAACTGCAGGAAGTTGAGTTAAATTCAGGGAAATACAGTCTCTCTCTCTCTCTCTCTCTCTCTCTCTCTCTCTCTCTCTCTCCTCCCCCCACCTCTCTTCCCTCTTCTCCTTCTTTACATTTCTACCTCTATAGCTCTTTTCTGTGCTTTGTTCTGGGCTTCATCCCAAGCTAGGCAAGAGGTCTACACTAAGCCACATCCCTAGCCCAATTCTAGAACTTCCTTAAGATCTAAGAAAGATTACCTGTGCTACTTGGATAAAAAGTAAAGTATTTTTTTAAAATAATTATGTCTTTGATTTTTCCAATGGCTGACCTTTTGGGGACTCGTAAGGCAAGAAACTACAGTCTATGTGAAAAAAAGAGGAAAACTGACGTTTCAAATACGTATCTAACTGCTGTGATTAAATCTATCCCTGACTTTTCCCACCAACAAACCTTAAGCGATACAACAGGATGTTATGTAACAGTCATTGTTTGATTAAAGGAATAAGAGGAAGCACATTGATTCTTAAGGAGAGAATATTTTTCACACTCAATTCAAAAATAAAACTTTTCAGATCCATTTTTAAAGAGATTTTGAACTTTGCACAGGATCAACAGTCAGTAGGCGACATCTCAGAAACCCTTCCTGGGCTTTATTTTGCTGCGTTTTTGCTTTGTTGTTTTTAACAACTTTGTGAGAAAATACGTATAACAGAATAATACATTTAGGACCTGGGTCACAGCTCATGTTTTAGGGTGCTTGCCTAGCATGCAGGAAGTCCTGGGTTAGACTCCCTAGCAGTACATAAACCAGGTGCTGTGGAGCATGCCTCCAATCCCAGCAGGAGGCAAGATCAGTTTAGGGTCATTCCCCAGCTACAGCTACATGGTGAGCTGGAGGTCAGACTGGGCTATAAGAAACCCTGTCTCAAAGAAGCCACTTTGCTACATACAAAAAGAAAGGCTGAACCTTGGGGCAGCAGAAATGGAGAGAGGCACGAAAGGAATTAGTGACTAAATACAATGGAAAAGAAGGTTTGAAATCAGGTTCCTCCATTTCTACCTCTTCAGTACTGTCCTTTTCTCCAGCCTGGGCCCTCTCTCCAACCTAGTGACATTCAAAGTGTAGTCCAGGGATCGGCCTACAGGTCTGTAGATGGTTTCTGAACAAAAAGGATCAGAAATTGACGTTATCTCAGAAATTGAGTGTATTTACAACTTCTAAAGCAAATATTGAAAACTGAAACATATCCTTTTAATGTCTCTGGTATGTTTATCTTTCTTTTCTAGCAATTCATTTTTATTTTATAACAAGAACATCCTAAATTGGATTGAAATTTTTAAACACTGAAGTTGGGGCCGGCAAGACAGCTAAGTAGGTAAAGTGCTTGGCCCCAATCCTGAGACCTGAGTTCGAGCCCCAGGACCTACATGGTGGAAGGAGAGAACCGACTCTGGAAAGTTACCCTCTACACATGTGCTGTGACACACATGTACACACATACACACAAAAATAAACAATAAGGGGCTTGAGAGATGGCTCAACAGTTAACACTGGCTGCTCTTGCAGAGGACCCAGGTTTGGTTCCCAGCACCTGCATGGTGGCTAACAACCATCCTTAACTCCAGTTCCGGGGAATCCAACGCCCACTTCAGACCTCTGTGGGCACTGCACAACACAGATGCACTTACACATATGCAGGTAATACACTCACACACAAAATTAAAATAATAAATAAAATACTAAAAACAAAAAAAAAATAATAAAATGCACATTTTCTTAAATGATCAAATACCAACGTAGTCCTTTACATATGGGCAGAGTGCTGAAAACTTCCTCAGATTTCAGGAACTTCCAAGATGATTTTACCATATCAACTTTATCATGTATTCAACACCTTTCTTTTACAAAATTGCTTTTTAGAAAATAAGTTTTAAATGTCACTATACTGTCACCCTAAATCCTGCGTCACTTTTTTTTTTTTTTTTTTTTTTTTTTTTTTTTTTTAAAGCTGTCAGACAGGTTCCCTGTAGCCGCAGCTGGCCTGGATTTGCTATGGACACCAGGCTGGCCTCGAACTCACAGAGATCCGCCTGCCTCTGCCTCCCGAGTGCTGGGATTAAAGGAGTGTGCCACCACACCCGGCTAAACCCTACATCACTTTTACAAATAAAAAATAATTACAAAATTAGGGGCCTGGAAAGATGACTCAATGGTTAAGAACACGTGCTACTCTTACAGAGGATCCAGGTTCAGTTCCCAGCACCCACATCAGGTGGCTCACAACTACATGTAACTCCAGCTCCAGGGGATCCAACACCCTCTTCTGGATTCCAAGGGCACCTGCACACACATGTGAATGAACCCTCCCCCACACACATATGCACATCAATAAAAGTAAGACTTATAAAAGGAAATAATTACAAAATCAAGCAAAAAGGGAAAAAAAGAGACATGAGCTGTGCAGTTTGGGAGTCTTTTAGAGAGACCACTGACGGGGTACCCCAATTGCCTCACCCTGCGCCCCTGCTCAGCATGGAAGAAGCCAGAGCAGTCTGTGTTCCAATTTCCTATTGGCAATTTGGGTAACTGCTTCAGAGGATGGGGTGATAAGAATAGGAGGTAGGAATTGGCTAGGCAGTTAGGGTAAAAAGACCCCAAAGAAATGTAGCCAGTTTCTGGGCTAAAAGTCAAAATGTCCTTGGGCCCATTAGCAACCTACTCTGTTCCGAAGGCCAAAAATGTCAAAAGTATTTGGAAGCTTGAATCTAATCCTTAAAAGATTTTAGGGTTACGTCTTCAGAGGGGGGAATGTTGGAGGGGAGGGACTGGGCATGATTTGATCAAAACACCTTT
>NW_008331547.1:1079649-1080460 GCF_000622305.1 Nannospalax galili
AAGAATGCTATTTAATTTAAAAAAAAAAAATAATCCAGAGCTGGAAAACAAGTCAGGGAAGGGTAGACACCAAGCACTGCGAGGCCCGTAGTGATGGCAAACTTCATGCTCAATTTGACTAGATTTGGAATCACCTAGGAAACACGCCTAGGGTTTAACTGCAGAGAAAGACACACCCTAGCATGGGTGGTGCCATCCTATGGGCTGCGGCTCTGAACCCATGGAAAAGCTGAAGTAACCCAAGCTCTAGAGTTTCTCTCTGTCTGGACTTTGCAGACCATGTGATCAGCCACCTTAAGCTCCATTGCCTAGTCACCATGGCGGACTGTAGCCTCAAACTGTGAGCCCAAGGAAGGCATTTCCTGCTTAGGGTGCTTCTGTCAGATAGTCTACAGAAACCAGACACTAATCCACCCTGGGCTCCATCCCCAGCACTACAACAAAAAATAAAATAATAAAACATTAATCCTCAAGTCACAAAAAGTCTAGCAGATTTGTGAATGATGAACATTGCTGGGTTGGCAAGATGGTTCATCAGGTGAGGGCACTTTGCGGCCAAGTCTGATGTCTGAGCTCAATCGCCCTGGGAACACGTGGTGGAGGAAGAGAAATAACTCCCACAGGTTGTCCTCTGACCTCCACATGTGTGCTGTGGCATACACACAGCATAAATAAACGTAAGTTAAAATATATATGAAAATAAGTTGAAAGTAAGAACAAAAGAATGGGGCTGGAGCGATGGCTCAGCAGTTAAGAGCACGGGCTGCTCTTGCAGAAGACCCGAGTCCACTTCCCAGCACCCGCATGGCAG